>NW_024340693.1:3938202-4005917 GCF_902729225.1 Pteropus medius | reverse complement strand
GAGCGCGAAATGTTAAGTTTCGAGTGAAGGGCACTGTCGCCTCTGAAGGACTGCAGTTCATGTCAAGAGCCCGAGGGTGACACTGGTGAACCCGTGAACTTATTGCAAGAGGCCTGCCCGACATGCAACGGGGCGCCACGTGCGTCTGTATCTGTCCCCTCATCCTTTAAGGGACCCGAAACGTTGCCTCGCACACATCGGCCGCATGTGCCTCCGGGAACCTGGCGCCGCAGGACACGGAGCGGTCTGGGCCCGGGGGTGGACAGCGCTCCGTCCGCACTGTCGCGCTCTCGTCGCAGAAGGCGGGCGCTGGGGTGACTTGCCTGCCCGGGACCTGTACACGACCCGCCCCCCTCCGTCCTGGCATTTGCTTACAGCCCCGTGGAGTGCGTCGTCTGTCGTGTCGTCTGTCCCGTCGTCTGCCCCATGCGTTTGCCACGCGACAGCTGCAGCTCTGTCCAGTTAACGCCCTTCCACCCCCAAGACCGTGCGGGATTTCTACGAAGTTCGTAGTTTCAATTTCTCAGTAATTGTAGGATGTTTTTAAACATCAGTCAGTGGTAGGAGATCTGAAGTAAACACTGAACTAAAATACCCCATTGAAGATCTGTTTAAAATATTTCCAGTTGTCTAGAGTAAGGGAAGAAGGACATCTCAGTATCATAGTAAAACATTGTAGGTTTTAAAGCAGCTCGTCCTTTCGTTCCTAAGGTATCTTAGAGCCCTGAAGCGAGGAGGAGAAGCTCTGGCTTAAATCTTGCTCTCTCCCACCTAAAAGGCGTGAGTCAATTCTAGGTAAAACGTGGAGAGTCTGGGTCACTGGGTGGGACTTGCGCCCAAGAATTCTCCGTTTTGACCTCAAAGTGGGACTGGCTGCGGTTTGGAAGCTCCCGGCTGTGAAGAGCCGCCGAGGGTTCCGCATCCCACCGCGCCCCGACGCCACGTGGGGAGGCGGGAAACTGGAGCACATGGAACCGGGCTGCTCTGGGAGTTCTTAACTGCGGCGTTTTGCCCACCGTTGTCAACTGCCCCGTCTCCGTGAGCTAACGGCAGATGCAATGTGAGGCTGTTGCTGGTTGGAAGGACCGTTCTCACCCCCGGTGTCGAAAATGAGGCAGCTTTTGAGAAAGGGAGCCCTGTAAGAGTCTCTGCCCTGACAGGTTGGGGTCTCACGTGCCCGGAGTCCCCGCAGGAACCAAGTGTGAAGATCCAGTAGGTCCAGTGCCAATGAGACCAAATGAGAAGGGACTACAGAACTGAGAAGATTCAGAAAGTGTGAAGACAGCCCCAAACTGCCTTTGGTGCAAGTCCAGAAGAGAATTCACTTAAAAATCAACAAATAAAGCTGGGCTACAGACAGAGCGCAGGCAGGTCTAGAACCCGCAGGTCCCTCTGTCCAGGTTGGGATGAGTGTGGGGTGGGGAGAGCTGAGCTCTGCCGGGAGACCCGTGGTGACAGCAAAGTGTGTCCCATGGGGCTGGGGCTCCTGAGGAGGGTGTCTGGACGCAGGTGGGGCCACCGGTCTTGTGCCTGCTCTTTCGCCACTGTTGCGTTGGCCACCCAGACGCAAGAGGGCCACTAGCCAGCAGACAGGCGCCTGCTTCTGGAGCAGTTGCTTCCCAGCACAGAGAAGCCACGGTGTGGGCCTCCAGTGCCGCACAGGCCCTGCCTCCCTCAGGCTGTGGGCCTGGCAGCCCCGCGCTGAGAGAAGCCTTCCCCATGGGCACTCCCGCCGCGCCTGTGGCCAGCGTGGGCCCCAGCAGAGACACGAAAGGCACGTTTCCCTACCTGTTTCCCCTGCCCCCCGGGAAGAGAGGACCAATAGTTCTGCCCGTCCGGTGGCTGCTTTAAGGGTTCTTGACGTCACTGCATGAGTTTCTTGAAAAGAGCCTGCGGCTTGGGGTCAGTCTCCACCTGGGGTACCGGGAGTCAGGACAGGCGAGGGCACCCCTCCAGAGCCGCCCTCAGCTGTGCAGACCGCATGCATGCGCCGAGCCAGCAGGCTGAGCTGGGGTGATGCCCCTTTGGCTCACGATTTCAGAGCCATTCGAACTTGGTTAGATTTTAGGGTGTTCCAAGTTGACCTCAAAACATTGAAGGGCAGCTTTATTGTAAAAAGGAGCTGAATCAGGGAAGCGTGACAGTCAAACTGAAGATTTTTACACATTTTAGGTTAAAAAAGATGCAAAGACCTAGCAGTGTTTCCTAGGGTGGTCTTCATGCGTGAGGCTCAGCCTGGACGTGGTGGGCGGCGTGGGCTGAGGAGGGCGCCCTGCGCAAGGACTCAACACGGGTTCCTCTGTTGGTTACTTTTTGGGTTCACAAAGCACGGTGACATTTGGCAGAGCCCTTTTTCTTTGGCCCAAGCTAGGGCTGATGTGCTTTCGGGGTGAGAAAGGTGCTAGGTAACCGGGTCCCAGAGCACCGAGAGTCCTGTGCAGACATGGCCCGTGCGCCTCCGTCCTGGCTTTCGGGCGCTGGGTTAGATTCGTGCAGAGCCGTCTACACAGACAGCAGGGAGCAGCACGGATCTAAGCCAAGCGCGCGTTTCCAGGGGTCCCTGCTTGCGCTGGGGTGTGAGCCGGAGTAGGGCCGTGGGGACGTGGCCCCGCGTTTCCACCTGCCCTGGGGGGAGCAGAGGCAGCTGCTTTGCCACCTGCTGGCCCTGCCGATGTGGTGGGTGCTCTGGTCGAAACTGCCATGGTGAACTAGCCTTGCACACGCGGGACAAATCCCACCTGGCCGTGGCAGCCGTTCCTGGCGGGCGTCCCTGGATGCGCTGTGCTGGTTGAGAAGTTTCGGCATCTAATTCAGAAGAGAGGCCGGTCTGCAGTTTTCTTCTTTCCTTCCCCTCCCTCCCTCCCTCCTCTCTTTGATTTTGATATTAAGATATTAACATGTAAAGTGAGTTGGGAAGTTTTCTCTCTTCTGCTTTTTAGGAGAAGCTGTAACATTTTTGTTCATCCTTCTTCGTTTCGTCGAATTCTGTAGCGAAACCACCCGGCCTGGACAGGTCTGTTTCAGGACGTTTTTAAGGACAAGTTCCATTTCTTTAATGGTTCCGGAGTCACCGAGTTATGTTTCATCTCCGTTGAGTTTTGGTGGTTTGTGGTTTTGGGAAACTGGGTCCGTTTGTTCTGAGTTGTCACATTTCTGGGCATGAAGTCCTTGGGTCGGTACTCCCTTATCCTTTTCCTGGCTGCTGGGTCTGTCGTGATGTGGGTGAGTCGAGTCTTCTCTCTTTGTCAGTCTTGCTAGAGGCTTAACAGTTTTCTTGTTTTGTTGTGAAGAAGCAACTTTTTCTTTCATTCATTTTCTCTGTGATTTTCCTGTTTTCGCCTTCACTCACTCACTCTGGAGGGCATGCTTGCAGCCAAGCATGAAAGAGAAATTCTAAGAAGGTGGGGCGGGCGGCTCCTGTGACGCTGGCCATGGCTGTGGGCTGGGGAGGGGCGGGGCCGCAGGCTCCCTCCCTTGCTCGGTCAGAAGGGCAAGTGCCAGGAGGAAAGGGCACCTTGTCTTTGCCATGTCCCAGACTGTGACATGCTGTCTTGTTGCTTCCTGTGACCTTGACCTTGTCTGTCCCCACGTAGCCCCATAAGCTCAGTGAGGGCAGGGGCTCTCGGAGCCAGGTGGGCGCCAGACGCAGGCACTGGGTTCTGTTGTCACACAGACGCTCGCTCCGTTTTCGCCTGCCTTGGCTTTAGAATCGGGACAGCAGCCCCGTCGGCCTGGAAATGCCAGATGGACGAGTCTGGCTACCGTCTAGCAGCCCGAGCTCGGTCAGTGGGTGACAGGATCCTGCTGGCCGGGATTTGATGCCGGTGTTCTTAAGTGAGTGAGCACAGTCAGGGAAGTTGTGTTGTGATAAACTCTCGCCCAGGCAACAGCCAAGCTTGTGCTGCCATAGACCCTTGCCCCACGGAGGACGGATGGGTGGAAGTGAGCGGACGTGAGTCATGCAGCCACTGGCGGCTCGGAGCCTGTCGGACGCGCCGCGACAAGCTGTGCAAAGCCCCAGCTCCGGTTCCTCCCTCCTCCTGAGCTGAGCCATCCAGGCTGGATTTCCGTTCTGGGCCCTGAGCTGTGGAGCTCAGGTCTTGGTTTCTCGCCAGGGGCGGCGTGGCCTGCAGGACCCGCCCAGGACCCTCTGAGAATCCAGAGCTTCGGCTCTGAGTTTTATCTCAGACACGAGTGCCAACTGTCACGGGAACTTTTTCAGTTAATAAAGTGAGTCCCAAAGATCACGTAGTAAGATGACAAGATGAAGCGCTTTGCAGCGAGCACATTCGGGGCTTCTGTCCAGTGTCGTTGGTGGGGGTGACACAGGGATCAGGACTCAGTGCCTCCAGCCTCCAGGAGTCCCTTGCTTCAGCCCGTACAGTGTCTGTCAGGGTGGACGAGCACTTTCCTCCCCTTTCTGAGGATTGTCACATACTTCCAATGGTCCAGTCCTAACACCACGAGTGGCACGCTGTTGTTTTTGCCCGTACAAATGAAGACACCAGCCTGGGAAGTCCCCAGACTCCCGAGGGTTCAGGCCTGCGCCCCCGAATGCCTCCGTGTCTGCACGCGCACGGGTGCTGAGGGTGGCGTTTCTCACCGGGACACAGCGAGGTTGGGTGGGGTCCTGTATGTGAAGGGCTGTGTGAGAACGTGCCCGGCACGTCCCAAAGTTTAGTAAGTATAGATCCTAAGGACGACGGTGACGGTGGTGTTTGCCGAACCCCCGAATCCAGTGGTCTTATCTATGTGCAGCAGCTGTCCCCTGCGAGTTAGTGCTGAGCTGAAACACTCCCATCCGAGCCTCACACGGGAGGCCCCGGCGGGCAGCTGGCCTCGCCGGGGAATGCATTAGAAGTGTCAGGTCTCAGGTCCCCGTGACCTGCACCTGAACGACCCTCTGGGAGGCTCGTGTGCGCATCGCAGTCGGAGCCGCCCTGGCCGTCAGGCAGGCCTGTCATGTGGGCCGAGTTCACGCCGAGCGAGGTGGCCTCTGGGTTGCTCCTCTCCTGGCACCGGCCAGCATCGGCTGGGCCCCGCTCTCCACCTTGGCGTCCCTGCCCACGCCTGTCCTTTCCCGAAAGCCCGGGGAGCCCCGTCACTGTGGCAGTGCCACCGAGGGGAGGCGCCCCACTGCTGAGTAAGCACGCTGCCTGCCAACTGCTTGGACTTCTGCTTTCGGGCAGACGACGGCGCACAACGGGGCGGGGAGCACGAGGCGACCACGAGAGGTCGGGCTCCGTGACACTGGCCGCCTCGTGGATCCTGGCAGCCCCAGTATGTCGTGGCTTCGGGGCTCGTCAGGAGGGAGCCCGTTCCTGGCAGCGGCCGTGCCGGGCGGCTGGTGGGCGGGTGGCGGCACAGTCTTTCCTCGCAGGGAAGATGCAGAGACGCTAGCGCCGCCCGTGGCTACGTGTCCACGTGTCCAGCAGGAAGGGCTGAGCCTTGAGTAAATGGTATGGTACCTCCGTGAACTTGGCAAGCAGACGCTGCCTCTGGCGGGCCAGCTGGTCCAGGGGACTTAAGGGGCCAAGGAGGACGCTCGCTCCACACGCGCCCGCAGCTGCAGGGGTCCCTACGTGTTCTGGACTTTGAAATCTGGACGTGAGCGTGCAGGGTCTCTGTCTCAGAGAACTGCCGTGCAAAGTGTCGGGGGACTCTCTTTGTGGCTGGAAAGGGCAAGCAGGCGCCACCCTGCCTGCTGAGCTGAGACCCTCCAGCAGCCTAAGCCCCTGGGCCCCCAGTGGCATGTCCTCCCGGACATGACGCCAGCGCTGTCCCCTGTGCCTTTCCGGGCCTGGGCCTCCCCGAGGGACCAGCCTGGGCACCTCTCCCAGCCTCACCAGGGCCGGGGTCCCGCCGCCCCCGCCCCCGTGGTCTGCGGTTCCTCCTCGGTGTCTGGTATCCATGTGGTCACGCTACGGTGGCAGCCTTCCTGCAGCCCCTCTCGGCCCCTTCCCGCCCCGTCAGAAACCTGCACCCCGCCAGTCCTGTCCTAAGACGTTCTCTGCCACTGCCACCTCACTCGCGGCTCCTCCTGGACGTGTGGTGGCCGCTGGTGATGAGGCCCAGGGACTGTCGCCAGACCCAGAGCCCTGGGCCACTGGGCGGTGCCTGGTTGGCCTTCAGAGCCCCGCAGCTTGTCTGCGGGTGCGGGGCGGAGGGGAGCTGCCCCGCCTGGCGCCCCTCAAGCTCCCTTGCCCGTGCGCCAACCCTCTGTGCTGGGCGACAGCGCAGGACCCTTGGAGCAGACGTGTCACCTCATCACCAGGACCTCCCTCCCAGTCAGTTGAGGCCCGCGTTCTCAGTGGCTCTAACTGGGTAACTGGGACAGCCCCCCTCAGTGGCCTTCCGTTCAGAGCCCAGCGAGGCAAGGAGCCTCTGCTAGCCTTCAACCCCGAAAACGCTGAGCCACGGCGCCACTGCGCTGACACCTGGCGCCCTGAAACGGGACAGGAGAGGGCAGAGGTCCCCCAGAGGAAAGGCAGAGAAGGGTGGCTGCAGGGGACCGCACGCCGTGCAGCCCTGTTGCCTGGCCTGCTGCCCTCCCCCTGGTCCCGAGGGACCGCGGAGGCGTGGCACCCCGCAGTCTGAAGGAGGGGCAGGCAGAGACCCCTGCGCTTCTGGTTTGGGAGGGGGTCAAAGCCCCTGGTGAAACACTTTATTCCCAGAGGACCCTCCCGCAACGAGAGGACCCGCCTTGCTGAGCGCTGCTTCACGCTGGCACAGAAGGACGATTCCCTTCCGCCGCGTTTGTTTTGGGGGCCCCGACCGCCCATTCTTTCAGCCTCTGCACTGCTGTCCCCTCTGCCCCGAAGCTCTGCCTTGAGCGGGGGGGCAGGGCGAGGGGCGCGGAGCCGGGCCGGGGTGCCGCAGAGCTCGGGAGCACCCGGCGCTGGGACGGAGCCCTCGCGTCCTCGCCTCCTGCGCTGAGCCAGTCCGCGTGGAGACCGCGCGGAGGGACCGGATGGGGCGCGCTGCGCGGAGAAGTCCGGGCTCTGCTCCCGCCCCGCGCGCGGCGCGTCTCCTGGGCCGCTGTCCCCGTCTCGGTCAGGAACCTCCCCTCGGGCTGCCCCTTCTAGTGCCTTCCAGGCATTTGACTCCACTGGTCTTTTAAAAAACTAATCTTGTTCTAAGCTAGCTTCACGGTTTCCGCCACGCGTGGGCGGTCCCTTCTGGGGTCACCCACTGGTGGCATGCTTCTCCCCGTAGCGGGGACCAGCCTGGCCGACCTCAATCGTCGGGGCCATAGTGCCTGGAGAGGGTCCGGCCCTGGCCGTCCCTGGTGCTCCGGGGCTGCTGACTGCCAGGCCACCCCCTGCTTCTGCCTCCGCTCCCTGCCCGAAGCCCCTCCCTCCTTGGCCTGGGACCGCAGTGACAGACGCCCAACAAGTTCCGCGCCCGCTTCCTGCCTTCCCATGTCGCTTTCATGATCTGGCATTTGATCACATAGAACTTTTTCAGGCTCCCGTCTCCCAGTCGAGATGATGGATGGAAGCAAACGGCCGTGGTTGGGGAGGCAGGTCTCCAGCGCGCCCTAGCCCACGCCCTCGGGTAGCAAGTCCGTTCCCGGCGGTGACAGGTGGCAATGTTACGGCTGTGTTGGCCCCAGAAAGACTTGGAAATTGAGGACCGAGTATGATGAAAAGTAGAGCAACGTGAAACAGAAGATCAAAAGCCGAGATGAGCGGAAGGAGCGGACGAGGAAATTGCACGAAGGGCGTGAGCACAGCGAACGAGCGGGAAAGCACGCGGAAACGCGGGAACCGATCAAGAAAGTTCAGCGTGAGGATGGCACGGCTGGACAGAAGGAACAATAACTCCGTGGCTGGTCATCAGTAGAGGGAATAGTCACGGAGATCAGTCATCGAATATTGCAGCCCTCAGCTGTGCGAGAACCCCCACCCCCCATCCGAGGGGCTGAATGCAGTGCCCCTGAGTCCATCAGCCCTGCGCCTGTTGCTGACCGCCGGGTGAGTCCCCTCTCCCCACCCCAGCCCGTGGAGAGCTGCATCCGAGATTCCTGAAGCCAAGGACACGGCTGGAACTTCTACTCTCCCCGCTGTGCTGTGAGGGTGCGTGGCTAGGCCTGCCTGGGTTCGCCCCAGGCTAGATGTGGCTGCAAAGGTGTTTCATGGGTGTAATTAGCACCGATAATCAGTTGACTGTAAAGAAAGGTTGTTCTCGGAAATGGCAGGCCGAGGCCAGTCAGATGAAAGGCCGGGAAGAGCAGGGCTGAGGTTCCCACCCTCCGCTCCCACAGGGACCTCAGACTGGCCAGTGACATCAGCCAACGCCTGGCAAAACACCTTGTTTTACGTACGTGTGTGTGTGCACGTGTGTAACCTGCTGGTCCGCCTCCCTGCTGGGACCCTGCGTGCAAGGTCTTCGCTCACACTGAATGCTGTCCCACGGCGTCCCACAGCGGCCGAGCGTGTCGCTACCGTCTTGCGCTCGCTCCTGGCTGGTGGCCGGCAGCCGGGCGCCCCGCGTGCCGGGCCGTGAGTGTGTGCCGGCGGTGTGGTCGCTCCTGGAGTCTACCCAGAGGAAGGAGAAGCCGAGGCGTCTAAGCAGAGGGGGTCCCGGCCACTCTGCCCCGGCTCTCCCTGTCCGGTGACGCTCTAGGACACGACGCGGCTGGCTTTGAACTGACAGTGGCCTTGGCGTTCGTTGCTCTGTGTCAGTTTTAGGCACCTTTGACCACGCCGGGCTTCGCTTTGTGCGTGTGACTTGGAGGAACCGCTGGCAGCCATGCTGACAGATGCCGGTGGGACCGCGGGGGGCCCGGCTGGGGCGGGGCAGGGACCTTCCTACAGGCGTGAAGTGAGCCAGGGATTCCCAGGGGTCATTTATCAGGACGTGTGCTCCATGCAAGCCTTTGCTTCTGTCCTTTAGGCCACGGTGGTGGCTGGTGACAATGGTAACACCTAGGCCGCCGGTGTCACTAAGGCTGTGGTGTGGGGTGGGGAAATGATTTTCCTGCCACGTTTCTAGGTTCTTCTGGCGGGATTCATAATCAAATCGACGTGAGACAGACTAGCAGGAGAGAGCGACCAGATATATTACAGATGCACACGTGGGGTTCCAGGAGGACAGGGACCTGGGGTACATGGGGCAGTTCGGCTTCGGTGCCAGCCTGGACGAAGAGGGGGCGGGGGCCTGGGGTCTCAGAGGGAAAGCTGGCGATTCACAAGTGGGCGAGAAGCAGCACACACCGTGTGGTCAGCGGATTCCTTCGGGGCCACCGGAAACAGAGGACCCAGAGGGGAAGCAGCAGACAGGCTTTTGCTGGGGTCCCCTGTCTGCCCCTCATCCCCACCGAGCTAAGGTGCATGTGGTGAGTTCTCATCCTGAAGCAGGTTTTCCCTTCCGACCCCTTTAGGAGGTAAAGGGGGAGGATCAAAGGTTCTTTCTGAGTCTGTTGTTCCTTAAAAATAACCAGCTTGAAGTAACCAGTACCCTAAAGGGCATACTTTGGGGTGGCAGACTCCGCTCCCCTCCGTGGAATGGACTGGAGCAATATTAAGCAACTCGAACTTCAGAGTGCCCTCAGCACTAGCCTTTAGCTCGGTGCGGAGCCAGCAGGAGGAAGCTGACGGCCTCAGCGATGTGCGATGGCTGCGCATGGCAGCCGAGTCACTCATGACTGGTCTTTTCTCTGCGTTTAGCTTCTGGGTAAAAACTCAAGCTTAGAGAAATCTTCAGAAAATGCAAATGAGGCAGAAAGAAGGAGCCGGGAAGAGAAGATATTAAAACGCTTTCCCTTTCTAACACAAGCGGACAGCCCTCCACGGAGGAGCCAGGAGGCGGGAGGCCCCCTGGGAGCTGGGAGGCCGGGCGGTCCCTGCGCATCCCTGCACGGTGGTGCGGCCCTCAGCGTCAGGACAGGCGGGGGCTGCGCTCTGTCCCCAGAATGACAGGCGGCGCGCGGTAGGCCACCGCTGAGGCCACCGCGCGGTAGGCCACCGCTGAGCCGCTGGTACCCGGGTGGCTGCAGTGTGCGGGCGCCTGGGCGCGGGGCACGCCAAGCGTCCACCGAGGGCCAGCGGGACCACCAGGCTGCCGCGGAGGGGTCAGCGCGCGCAGCTCGCCGCGGCCTTGACAGCAGATCCGTCCTGGCGGCGGGCGCCAACTACACCCCACGGCGCTCTGTTTGTGAAGGATGCGGGCAGGAAGCAGGGGCGGGAGCCGTCCATGGAAGTGACCATGCCGGTCTGACCAGTGGAGACTTAGGGGGAGGGACGCACCCCACGTCTGTTGTCCTGACGGATGACGTGACCACCTCAGGGGGACAGTGGCCGTCATGGGGGCCCGGCGTGCCCGTGTATCTGAGGCTTCCCTGCTCCTTCTGGAAGGTGGAGGGCCGGCCAACCTGGCACTCACCCCAAACACACCAGGGCTCGCCTCTTGCTTTGCACCTCGCATTTGCAGAAGATTCCAGGGCCCCACCTTTGCAAACAAACGCCCAGTTCTAAGCTGTGTTTCATCAAAGAATATCATTCTTTACAAACTCATTAAAAGCTGGACAAGGCCAGGCTTGCAGGCGGCACAGCCTGGAGAGCAAGCCCGCAGTTCGAGTGAGGTCTCCAGCCTCCCGCCCACCAGCTCTTAGCAAGTGTGGAAAACCCTTCTGCTCCCGCCATGCCCGTTCCTCCTCCTCTCCCCTCACTGCCCCGCCTGCCCCAAGGTCCCACTGAGAGGGGTCGGGGCTGCGGAGGGAAGCCTCGGAGGTGGGCCCAGGACGGGGGAGGGCAGCCCTTCTGGGCCACCGCTGCAGCTGTGGAACCAGCGACCCGGTCCTGGACAGTTCACGAAGCAGTGTCTTTTCAGGGTCCGTTCACATGTTACAGTTTTGCCGTGCAAAGTTCAACGAGCATCCTCACAGGGCGTGGGGCAGCACGGTGGCCGGCTGCAGTCAGGGTGGGCGTCGCGGTCACTGGCCATTGCAGATGGCCCATCACGTGTGCCCCTCTCTCCCTGTAGGAGGGCGTAGTGTCTCCCGGCGACCTGGACCTCGTCATGTCCCACGGCCTGGGCCTGCGGTATGCCTTCCTGGGACCCCTGGAAACCATGCACCTCAATGCGGAAGGTAGGCTGGGGGCGGGTGCGAGCGGTCTGTGCCGCCTGGGCGCTCTGGGTCTGCAGTTGTCACTGCCGTCGCTATGGCGAGCAGAAGCAGCACCGTGCAGCACCGTGCGTAGGGGGCGTGGCCGGCACCGGCTGTTCACAAGTAGGGGCTGGGGCGAGGGCCATGTCCGGGACGGAGTCCACAGGGTGACCCTTGCCTCCGGCTCCGTGTGGGACAGCACTCAGGTGACTGGGAGAAGAGATGGGCGATGTTTGGGACACTTTGCCACCTGCCATCCAGCCCGAAGGAGGGTAAGGGAGTGTTTCCAGGAAAGATATGATGTCATTTACAGAGGCAAGAAGAATTGGGGGCAGTGACATGGAGCTCTGCTGGACACGCTCTGCCCACGCCAGCCGCTCCCAGGTGTGACCCGCACTCTGGAGGCTGGGGCCATGAGGGAGAAGGAGCTGGTGCTGTGGTCAGCAGCCAGGCTAGCTAGCCAGCCACCTGGAAGCCACTTCCAAGGGTGTGGGGGCGGTGACCTGGTGGCTTTCAGGGAGAAAAGGGTGACGACCTTCCCAGAACGAAGCCGTCTGTCAGATTTCAAGCCATTCAAAAAAAGGACGTCATTTGAAAAACAAGCAATAAAACCTACACCAAATTAAACAAAACAAATACAAAAAGCCCCGTAAAAATCTGGAGAAACGTCACATAAATGGTATCGTGGTGACTGTCTCTTGATATTGAAACCAAAAGTGACCTTTATTACATTTTTACTCTTCTGTGTTGCCATAAATTTGTGCACCCGTTGTACCTTACTTTAATAATTGTGTTATTAACGTGTGGAACATTCAGAAAGAGAAAAGGGAGATTGTATTCAGCCCCCACGGTCTACACTGAACAAAGAGATCGAGAAACGAGCTGGACCAGACGTGACCAGAGCGGGTAGCGTGTTTTTGTGGGGTGTGTGCGTGTGTTTTTGTGGAGTGTGTGCGTGTGTTTTTGTGGGGTGTGTGTCCACGTTTTTCTGGGGCGGAACCAGAGTGAAAGACAGGACATGGCAGGCAGACAGATCTGGGTCAGGAAGAACTTTCTAGTAACTGGAGCTGCTGTGCAGGGAGAGGCCACGCTGTGACTGGGTGAGCTGAGCGCGTTCTACCCGATGTCCTCGCACACGCAGGCGCACACTTGGGGCTTTAAGGGGGCCGGTCGCACGTCTAACGTGGTTCCGTAAGCGACTCGATGCTCCGTCAGCACCACGCTGAGGCCACCTGGAGGGAGAGGGGACCCTGGCCTGGCAGCCGCCTGGTGGGAACAACTGACATAGGAGGCGGTGTAAGGAAAAGTGAGACACGGGTGCCACTAAAACGAAGTGACGAATGTCCCTGAGCACTGGGAATGTTGGTTTTAGACACACCCGTGTTTTTTTTTTTTCACCATTTTCTTTTTCTTTCATCTTCTTTTTCTTGAGAAAAATAAGATAACTCGGGTATTATGAGAAATCAATAGGGAGAGAACCGAGAACTGCTTTGACTCTCAAACAAATGGAAAAAGAAGCCAATGAAACCAGAGACCGAGGCATCGAACAGCGTGGCAGACAGGAAGGAGGCCACAGCAGTTCCCAGACAAAGCCGAGAGGATAAGGAAGCCTAATGGGCCGGCTGTGACAATGGCGGGCGGACGTCCCGTTCAACTTCAGAGCATTCCGAGGGCCAGCGAGCCGGCTCTGAGATCGGGCTCGGACCCAGTGGAAACGGCCACTGCCCCTCACAGCGTCACCCCGAATATATCAAGATGGGAGCTGGGAGGGTTCTTTTTCTGGTGGTGTTTTTGTAAAGCCAGCACCTCGGATTACAGCCACGTGTTAGTCTTAAAAGCTACAGTTTATCTAGAAATGGAGAAAACATTTTACGGTTTGTTTTTCAATCTAATGAAACAGCACCTGGAAAAACAGGAGGCCAGCACGCTCAGTTCGCCTTTCGGCTGCTTTTTAAAAGCAGTGCCCTCGAAGGACGAGGTCGTGGAAGGTTCTGGTCGGTGTAGCCGGTCAGTCAGGTTCCTTCGGGACTCGCACGCTGAATAGCACCGTGCAGGTTGTTTCCGGCGCCTCAGCCTCCCCGCCTGTAAACTGGGTGGCGTGGCAGGTAAACCAGACGTGCCAGCTGGACGGCTGACGCGTAGTAGGTGGAGTAGATGCCGCATCCCTACACGGCCCCTTGCCTCCAGCTGCTTTTTGCGATTCTCCCCAAAAGATATACAAGGACACGAGAGAGAAACACGCAACGGATACAGATTAGACGTTTTGCCGCGGAATAGCGAGGTCTGAACGGCTTCCACGGCCGGGCGTGTGTCCTGGCTGAGCTGCGGCCAGTGGGTCCGCAAGGGCCGGTCCCTCGCACACCTGGCGGCTCCGGGCGCCTCCCGAGCTCTGTCTGCCCGGGAAATGACTCTGGAGACCTGCGGCCCCGGGGCCGCCTGCGGTGGGAAGCAGCGCCCAGCCCCTCGCCTCCCAGAGCGTCCCGGTGTGGGTGCTTGTCTCTCTGTCATCGTCGTTCATCGTGACGCCCACGTTCCGGGACGCAGAGCTGCCATGCGGAGGAACAGGCGAGCTAGTGGGGCCGTCGGATCGCTTTGTCTCCACCCACCCCCCTGGCCCCCACAGGGGAATAGATGAGTCGCCCTGTGCTTGAGGCCTTCGTGGCCCCCCAGTAAGTCCCGTGAATCCCATGGGTGTCGTCCCATGCCGTGTGGAAGCCAGACCCATGGGTGCCGGCAGCAGTGAGGGCCCCGAGAAACTGGACAGCCCGGCCCAGCAGCTGCTTCCATGGAGACAACGGGCTGCGTGCCGGGCGCCTGCTCCATAAGGGACGGCTTCCTGCTGACCTGTCACCTGCGATGTGCTGTGTCTCACCGGCGGGGTCTTCCAGCCGGAGAATCCCAGTCCGAGAGCGGCAGGAGGAGCTACATCTGGTCTCATGAGGGTCGATTCTTCCCCCTGCTCGTTCACATTCTCTGTAAATGTCTCGTCAGGAACGGGGTTCAGAGTCTTCCAAAAAGCTCAGCTCCCCGAGTGTTGTTGGACGTGCTCGGATGAACAGAATGGCCGCGGGACCAGGGGAGGCCCCCCGCGGGATGGGAGGAGCAGGCCGGGGGCCGGCGAGGCGGCTTCTTCCCTTTTCCACCGGGATGGGTGTCCTAGGACAGTCACTCGTCACTCAGCCTGCTCCTGCGCTGCTCTGAGCCGCAGGTGGCGGCAGCGTGACGGGTTCTCTGGGACACGGTGGATACCTGGGACTCTGAGTCACCGTGAGCTTGTGCTTGGGGCACGCGGCAGAGCCTCCCAGGGCGGCAGGGTCCTTGCCGGTGGGCGGCGGGTCTGCACACCTGGGCGGAGTGGCCTCTGATCCCCTCCCCCACCCCCCCGCCACACAAGCCCAGTGCATGCTGGAGCAAGGGTCTTCAGGCCGGTGACACCGATGCTTTCGCAGGTGTCCCAGATAAGCGGGGGGTCGGGCTGACCACCAGCTGTAGGATGAAGAGTTCTGCCGTGTCTTATTCTATCCCGATGACTTAAATGCCCCTGTAAAACTACAAATTATATAAAAAGCAGTAGGGAAAACGTTCTAGAAATCCCCTGGGAGAGCCGAGTGACTTTGCAGGGACCGTGAAAAGCGGACATTGTTCAGAAACCGGGGACATCCGGCGGCGACACTGGAGCTGGACTGCACCGAGGCACGGCCACCCCCAGCACAGGCTCCCCGGGCTGCCGTTCCCGCCCCCCGCCCCCCGCGAAGGGACACGCCACTGCAGCCACGCCCGCCGCACCCGGCTCCCCAGCTTACCTGGTCTCGTGTCTCTGCTCCCCGGAGCGAACTGTATGTGTCCGGATGTCGCCGCCTTCAGTTTGGACGAATCCTCACGTAGCTAAAGCGGAGCAAACACGTAATTTCCACGGAGGAGAAAACGTACGGTTGCTTTGCGCATTCCAGAACTGCTGGCGCTGCTCGGATGGCGGTACCGGGGCCTGGCGGTCCCCGAGTGGCCGGCCACGCTCGCGCTGAGTGAGACGGCACCGGGGCGGGGTCAGAAGAGTGGGTGCATTCGACTCTCTCACCCCCAAAGCAGCTCCTCCCGGGGAGCTCGCTGGGCATAGCCTCAGTGCCCTGAGGAGCGGGGAGCCACTTGAGGCGGGTCGGACGGAACCGGGGATTCGGGCTCCCACGTGGCGTGGCCACAGCCAGCCCCGAGGACCTTCCCCTTCTCTTTGTGGAGACTGTCTCGTGGGGGCGCTTGTTATTTCAAGTTGGTCACGTGCAGTGTTGTGGGCGGGTGACACCCGAGCACGGGGTCTGCCCCCTTCCTGCCATCCGTTTGTCCCGTGTTACCATTACCCTGACAGACCAACCTTTCTGGTCGTGGAAGATGCTGGAAACGAAGGAGGCACCGCGGCGGGCGGCTCGGCCGGCACCCCAGCAGGCTCAGGACCTCAAGACGCCTCCTCTGCGTGTGCCCAGGGCTGGCCGTGGTCTGGCTTACCCCTCGCACACGCCTGTGCGGGCCACAGTGGGTGGGAAGGGCCGAGGGGGCGGACAGCCCTCCTGGTTGAGCCCCTTGGGCACGGGTGTCTCCAAGGAAGCCCCAGGGCCCTGTGTCAGCACCGACAGGGGTGCTGGGTCCCCACGGGCCTGGAGGCTGCCGAGGCAGGTGGAGGGCAATGCGGCTGGGGACAGAGGCAGCCGGGAGTCGGTGACGGGGCTGCCGTTGGCCGGTCACACTCCGAGCCGTAGTAGAGAACCTGCCGCCTGTCGACCCCAACAGAGTCGGGGGAAAGCGTGGAGGGGACAGAGCCCAGGGGGCTGTGGCGTCGCACATTCAGCAACGCGTCCCAGCCCCCTGCACGGGCGAGCTCACGGGACGTCGCCAGAGGGCACTGAGGCGGCGGGTGGCAGGCCACGTCCCGTGCTGCTCGGGGTTCCAAGAGCTGGGAGACCCGCGGCGAGGACCCTCAGCCGGGGGCCAGCCTCCTGGGGCGCTGCCCACTCCGCCCGCGGGAAGGGGCGTCAGTGGAGCGTGCGCCACACTCCGCCTGACACCGCCGGCGCTGTGCTCGTGTGGTTGCAGGCATGCTAAGCTACTGTGACAGGTACGGCGAAGGCATGAAAAACGTCCTCAGGACTTTCGGGCCCATGCCCGAGTTTTCCGGGGCCACCGCTGAACGGGTTCACCAGGTACGTGGATCTGCACGACTGGGCGGCTGGGCGGGCGCTCGGGGCACAGGGGACGGCCCTGCAGCTGGCATTGCGGCCTTTGGCCTAGACGCGCGGTCCCTGTCGTGGCTCTCGGCCTCCGGCGGGGCGGGGGGGGCGGGCAGTAGGCCTGGCGCTGACCGCAACGCGTCCTCGGCGGAGGGCCCGGGGTCTGGGTTCGGAAGCTCGCGTTCCCCTCATCCTCTCCCTCTCTGCTCCGTGTCCAGGCCATGTGCGCCAAGGTCCCAGCCGACCCCGAGCACTTAGCCGCCCGGAGGCAGTGGAGGGACGAGTGCCTCAGGAGACTCATCAAGCTGAAGCACCAAGTGCCGCCCCAGTGAACCGGTGACGCCGCGCCTGCCCGGAGGTCCCACGGGTGGCATCGCAGTGCTGGGACCGGGGCCTCGGTGGGGGGGGGCGGGGGGGTGGCGGGCAGAGCTGGCCGGTCCCCTCCGGGCGCAGGGTCTGGTCCCGGGGGCTCCCGGCTCCTGCCGCCTGGACGTTCACCTTCGTTTTCGGAGTGAGCGGACACCACGTTTCACGGCCGGTGAGCGTGGTCTTGGGCCGTTTTAATCTGCAGCAGATCGATGTGTGGCTTTTAAACCCTTCTGGATACGCGGGTGCCCTGCCCTGATGAGGCCGCGACCTTCACCTTGTGAACGCGTGTTCTGAATAAAAGTTTTGATTCTGTAGAGCCACCCTTCTTCTCCTCATCTGTCCGACAAAGAGGGGTTGGCCCTGATGGCTGGCTCGGTCTCGGTGACCGTGGTGGACGAGCAGTGGCAGGTGCTCTGCTGCCAGCCTCCGTCTGCCGTTTGGGTCGGTGACCCCGGGCCGGGCTCCACGGCGGCCTGTGGCTCTGGGGTCAGCTGCCCGGGGACTCCGCCCGGGCACCCATCCCCAGGAAAGCGAGGGCTCCAGGTTCTGCAGTGGGGCCAGCTTTCCCCGTCTCTCCCTGACACGAGCCTGTCCCAGGCACTGGCTTCCCAGACACTCAGGAACCGCAGGGAAGTCCCCTCCGCCAGGCCAGCACGGCCAATCCCTGGGTGCCACCGCGGGGCCCGGCGGCTCCCGGCCAGAATGACGCTCCAGGCGTCCGACGTCAGCTTCCCAGTCAGAGCCACCGGGCGGGTGGAGGCGGGGGCGGTGCTGGGCGGGCCAGGCGGTCCCCCAGCCCGGTGCAGCTGTCCATCCTGTTGTGCATGTGACCCTGCCCCTGCCCTGTGTCCGGCTCACGGGCTCTGGGAGCCAGAGTGGGGCTGAGCTCAGTGACCCCAATGGGGGGCAGGAGCCGGGCCGCTCACCTGCCAGCTTCTGGGCTGTCTGTCACTGAGAGCTGTTCCCAGGGTGTCAGCTGCCCAGCCTGCCACACACATGGGTGTCGGGGGGACCCTCTGAGGACCCCGTGCATGCACAGTCGACAGCCTCAGCCACAGAGGTGCAGTCAGACCCTGACGAGGAGAGCCCACCTCTCAGAAGAGACGCGTCCTCGGCTGTCAGCTAACCTGGGAAGCTGGGCCGAGACTCGGGAAGGCTGCTGTGTCACACACGGGAACACATGAGTCCCTGCACCAGGGCCCCTGTGCCTGCCGTGCCTAATCCCAGAAACCCTTCAGCGAAAGCCTCGCTCCACCAGCGTCCTCTGTGCCGAGTGCTCTGGGGAGGAGCCTGAGTCCTAAGGCCCACGGGGACATGTCGGTCACTTCCCCCAGGATCTGAAGGTCTCATGATGTACGTGCGACAGTCTCTCTCTCCAACATACAAAACGCTCCATATGAGAGGTATTCTATCTGCTCTGTTCTCCCTCCGTACGATGCACACTACGTAAAACTCTGTCGTAAATGACGAGGTAATACATTCCCTACACACAATGTGTATGACGTATAACTAATACATAACATTCCGTGTGTGTGTCACGTCCTCTTTCTCTTCGGAAGCAGGATGATGGGACCCCTTCGTTCCATTTTTAATTCATAGCGGAAATAGTTGCCACCGTAATAGGACGGTGATGTCGGGTTGATAGTGCAAGAGAATCTGGGTTTTCAAAATGTACCCGTCGAGTGTCTGCGTCACGTCACCAAAACCATGATAAGCAGCAGCTTCTCAGCTTCGCAGTGCGTGCCAGCTCCACCACGGCGCTAGCTCTGGCCCTAAAATCAGGGCTGTCCCTCAGGTCTTCGCTTGCAGCCACGAGCCCCCCAGGGTGCTGGAGATGTCGTGCCCCTCGGTGTCGATGTCCCTGCTTTGAGAATAACATGGGAACCGCGGTGGCCGCTGGCCTTTCTGCCTCGTGTCCCTTCGGCCCTCAAGGAGAGGATCACAGTGGTGTGAAACTCGGGGATCCTACACCCTTGATCGTATCTAACACCCCACTTCTGACCAAGCACATAAATCCGAGATATATTGGTAAGATCTTTATGTTTCACAAACTAAAAACAGAAAGTTTATTTAAAAAGAGATCCCTGATCGCATTAAATGGGGGTTGTTTTAAATGGGTCTCTATACAGAACAAAAATGATACAGGCTTTTTTTTTTTTAACAGCTTTGTTGAGATACGGGTCACGTACTGTACAATTCTTCCATTTAAAGTGTAGAATTCCGTTTTTAGTTCTTAGGACAGTCTCAGAGGTGGGCAGCAGTCACCACAGCACATCTTGGGACGTTTTCATCACTCTGTGAAGAAACCCGCAGCCATCAACAGCCCCCGTGTTCCCCCCGCCCGCCCCCCGGCCCCTGCACCCGCCGACCTGCTCCCGTTTCTGCGGGTTTGCGGCTCTGGGCATCTCACACGGACGGTGCTGTGCCCCAGTGGCCTCTCGTGCCTGCCTTCTGTCGCTTAGCGTCCTGTTTTCGGGGCCCCCACGTCACAGGGCGCATCAGACCTTCCCTCCTGCGGCCACGCACTGTTCCGTCGTACGGAGGAGCCACTTTTTCGGCGTTTGATTTCATTAGCTCACGCGTCCAGCGCGTTTGTTAGACATTTGCACGGTTTATGCAACGACCTCCGCTGACTGCATCTCCCCGCCAGCTCCGCACTCGGCCACCGCAGCCCCGCTGGCCGCATGCCCTGTGCACGCTGCCACCCCCGTCACCCTCTCTCGGCCACCGACCTGTCTCCTGGAAGAGCCGCCGCGCGTTTGTTCACCCCCGGTCGGCGGGCGTTGGGGCTGTGTCCACGTCAACATCACAGGGGTCTCCCCAAGTCAAAGTGCCGCTTCTCAACTCACTGTTCCAGCGGGAAAAGCACACCAGACTCGCTTCAGTGAAAACCTGGCTCGTGGCCCGTGCCGATGGGCACTGCCACACCCACTCTGCCCTGTGACCTCACGCCACAGCAATGCCCGTCACGGGGAACAAAGTCCAATTAGGGGAGCACACTGAAGTGAACGGGAGCCTGCCTTCCCGTGCCATCCTCGTCAATCAGGCTTTAAGACCTACCCCGGGGACACAGCCAGCCACCCGCCAGCCACGGCTCCCAGAGGGCCCGGCGCTTTAGAGCGTGACTCAGAGTTGTCGTTTGTGCCATGTTTCTCTAATTCGATAGATTGACCTTTGTCGTAGGGTCGGGTAGTGACACAAAAAGCATTGATTTTGGTTCCCGGTTGCAGCTCCAGCTCGGGCCCATCTGTGCACCAGGTGCGGAGGTCACGGTGTCGCTCGGCGTCGGCTTAGGGACATCCCCACAGGCCTGACGTGCCCTAACCTGGGGGTGCTTAAAATGGATGCCCAGAGTCTCCTGTCTACTTCGCCTGGCCCTTGCCTTCAGTTTACATGGCTTGGTCTACCCCTCCCTTTCTCCAGGCCTTGGCTGAAGATCTCCACTAAGCCCCCTGGGACGTGCTGCAAGGCTAGCTGGCCTTGTAGCATCCGGGGTGGGCCTCGGCTTCTTCTGCACCTCTACTCCGCCTCCTGCTGCTGGCCGGGCGGATAAAGGCAGTGCTGCCCGTGGACATTGCCCGTAGACGAGCCAGGCTCGGCCCCGACGTCCCCATCCCCAGGCGTGTGCAGATAGGGTCACGGCCAGCGGCCGGCCGCACGCGTGGAGGAGGGAAACAGAAGAGGCTTGTTCTCTGGACCGCAGGGCTCCGTGCGTGTTTGCCGAGCGGGAGAGCGTCCACAGCTAATATTTGGATGGGCCCAGAATGTGTCTCCCCCCGAAGCCCGCCCGGCCCCGGAGATGAGGGACCTCGCTGTGCCCACGGGGAGCCTGTTTTCCACAGCATCTTGCTGAGGGAGCGGCTCTGGGAGGGAGGGGAGCCTGGGGCGTCTGAGCCCGGGGCATTTTGAAGTGCACATCTGCCCTGGGGCCCTCACGCCCGCTCACCCCCACTCCTGCTGACACTGCCCTGCCCTGCCAAGGACAACACTGGCCGGTGGGAGTAAGGAATTTGCTGACCCAAGAGCCCGGGCCCCACGGGGCTTTCCCTGGTCGGGAAGGGGGGTCAGGGGGACAGAAAGGAGGCGCTGGGCACCGCTCTGGGAGCCCCCGCAGCGGCGGGCAGAACACACCGAGCCGTGGCCGGCGGAGACGCCCACCCAGTGAAAACGCAGCGGACAGAAACGGGACCGAGCAGGGCGTCCTGATGGCCCCACGCGACACCCCGCAGGACGAGCCCCCCCGCCCTGCCACGGCGCAGAGCAGGGAGGAGGGCAGGGGCGGCACCCCCAGTTCGGCAGCGCGCGGGGCGCGTGTGAGCCTGCGTGACACCGGGTTGTGGGGTTCCTGGGGCTCGGTGACGAGATTCGCAGAGTCTCGTGGACACTTTAGCGCTTCCGCTATCGACGGTCGTCACGTTTCAGTAACCCCGTTTTTTTAGTTATCCGTCTTCTCATTAGGTTGTAGAAGTCGTGTATGTCTTGATCAACGTTAAGACTTAACTCAATGCAAAAAACATGTTATCCCATGTTCCAAGGTGGAAAAAAACCCTTAATTTTGCAGAAAATATAAACACCCCAAATTAACCTACCGACTTTTGACGTGATCCCAGTGTGATTCCAGGTTGAAATTCCATCTGTGTGAGTCGGTGTGAGAGCATTTCAGCCAAAGTGTTAAGTGAAGGCTACGTTTCAATCACGTTCTAAAACCGTAGCCACAAAACAGATGGTGCTCACGTGGAACCTTCTAGAACAGCGGACTGGAGTAAGAAATTTCAAAACCAAATCAGCTGACTCAGTTGCTCTAATGGGTTGGCAGTAAATGATGTGGGAATAACCGATTCATCGTTTGGGAGACAATTCACCCAAACTGCTGGTCACGTGCTAGACACACTCAGTGCTCAGCACACACAGCAAACCCGTCTGTGACGCTGTCCACGGCCGGTGCTCTTCCATGCCAGGGACGTCACGGGAGGGCGGGACAGTGTGTCCCCTGGGGACGGCCCGCCGGTCTGCCCGTCTGATGGCCCAGGCGCATGAGTCTCGCCACAGAGGCCTGTACGGTCGCCCGGGAGACGTCTGAGTCTCTTCCAAGCATGGGGCCTAGTGGACAGGTGTCCACACTCCCACAGCTGGATTTACACTTGGAGAGAGACTGGCCCTTCTCCCAGGGGAGGAAAAAAGTCAACCGAGGACCAGGTGCAGGTGAAAAGTCACTTACAATGAATCCACCGGTGGCTTTTTTGGGGGGAGGGGGGAAAGTTTTCAAAATAAAGGATTGTGGAGGATTTTATTCAGCACCTTTGCCAATACCACTTCAAATTCCACTGTGATGAGCCGAGTGCCTAGAAAGGACAATGAAAACCCGCGAAGAGGTTTATAAAGACGCGGGTGGGAACGCCCGGGGGCAGCTCACGGCAGGTGGACGAGCCGGGCGCCCGCACCTGCACGCGCAAGGCGCCTCACGTCACGCACGTTCCACCAGACGGACAACCCGGAGGAGACGACGTGGACGGCAGGGCGGCCTCTGCCAGGACCCAGCCACCAGCTCCCGTCCCCATCCCCAGCGTCCTGCCGTGTCGAGTCCCCGGAAGAGCATTCCGAGACGTGGGACACGGCATCTGACAGACTTGTGTCCCGATGCTTACGCGACACCTTGGCTGCCGTATCCACACGCGTCGGGTTGGTGGCAGTGTAGGGTGGCAGGAGGGACCTCAACACCGAGTGATCACTGGTCTAGCTGCGTGGGCCACCAGGTGTCCCTTCTGCTCGGTCCCCGTCACTCTCGTTGTTCGTGGGCAGCCCTCTCTTCCCTGGCCACCCCCCACTCATCCCTGATGCCCAGCCCGGTTTAGACACCTCTGTCCAGCCGTCTGTCACAGCGTCCGTCACGGGCGTCACGGAGCCTGAGCCGTGACTCTGCCACTGAACCTGAAGCCCTGTGAGCAGAGGCCAGCCTGACCTGACCCTTCTCGGTCCCCGCGTCCCCACACAGGCCCAGCCAGGTGGAGAAACGGATGCCCCCTCCTGCCCCGCTGGGGGACGGCAGGAAGCGGAACAGCACTGGGCTCCTTCCTCTGAGTCTTTGCCAGGAGTCGGTCTCTTCTCTGGTCGATCCAGAAGGTGGGGCGGGGACGGCTGTGTCCTGAATGAGCCAGAACCCCTGTCACCAGGAAGGACAGAATGGCCAGGACCTCAGGAAAAGCAGCTTTTGACATAAAGCGCAGGAGTGACACAGAGCGACCTGAGCTTGTTCCTTAATTCCGTGTCTGCCGATCCCAGGTGCCCTTGTCGGTGGCAGGCTCATAAAGCTACGAGGTCCCGGAGGTGACCCGGTGCGGCGTGGCAGGCGTCCGGCGTGCGTGCCTCCGCCTGCACATATTCCCCGCCATGCAGCAGGGCACGCGACCCCACGGCCCGACCACGGAGCCCTCAGCCGGCGCCTTGCCCGTCTCCACCGCGGACTGCGAGTGCCATTTGACTGGGCATCTGTCTGCCATCGTGGATCTCGTCCAACCCTGACCTCTGAGGAAGACGGGCGGGAGCCCAGAGACAGGAAGGGAGGCAGCAGGGGTCACGGCTACCGGGGGGCCGGCAGGCACCGAATCCTGGCCCCCCGGCTCCAGCTCCACATCCACATGAAGGCTAACGAGAACCGGCCCCACCGAATCGTTAATTTACGCAATAGATGGTTGTCGAGAACCTGCTGCCCAGATAAACGGCAGGTCCCCTGGGTCCAGCTAGGGAAGTTCATAGACCACAGACTTTTTGTCACTCAGCATAGGCTGGATCAACTAGCTACCTAGCTAGGTAGATGATTGATGGATGGATAGATAGATGGGTAAATAGGTAGGTAGGTAGGTAGATAGACAAACAGACAGATAGATAATAGATGATGATATAGATTGATGACAGATAGATGATAGATGATAGATATATAGATAGATAGATGATGAGTAGATGATGATAGATAGATAGACGCTAGATATAGATGAAGGATAGACAGATGGCAGACGCACCGGGAACCCACGGCACTGGCTGGCCCAGGGACATCGTGGTGCCGCTCGGAGCTCGCCGAGCTGACGGTGACGGGGTGAGAGATTGCGCCCACACTGGCAGTCTGGGGCTTTCCTTGCCTCTGCGGCCATTGCCGGAGCGTGTGCTCTGAGAGTCCCATGCAGAACAAGACCCGGGGTTCTCTCCACAGAACCCGCTGGGGGAGGAGACCATGTCTCACCATCCAGGCTTAGGGAGAAGTGCTCGTCACATCTGATTACACCGAAGTCCTCAACCAGAAACGCACTGTCAGCTGAGGCTCGACTCCGCTGACTCCGCCCTGCCCCGCCTTCTACTGTAGAGCACAGCCCTGAACCAGGTGTCGGGAGACCTGGTTGAGCTGTGATCCTCACCCGGGTGGCTTGTGACACCAGGTGAATCACCTGAAGATCGCTGACCCTCTCATCTGTGAAGCGACGTTGAGCCCTGCCTGTCTGGCAAGGTCATTATTAGGGCTAGTGATGATGATAAAAACTCCCACGGGTGCTGTGGCCCGCCCTTTGCAACACCCACCTCAACCCAGAGGCCAGAGGCCGGCAGAGCAGCCTTTATCACCACCAATTAAGACGAGATCCCAAGGCTCAGAGAAGGGATGCCACTGCTGGAGGCCGCCGGCTGGGAGACGTGGCTGTGGGGCTGTGACCGCGAGTGTCTCTCCCAGTGGGGGCACGCTCCCAGGGGCTTCTCCAGGCTCTGGCGCGGCTG
Organism: Pteropus medius; assembly: GCF_902729225.1. Lineage (NCBI taxonomy): Eukaryota > Metazoa > Chordata > Mammalia > Chiroptera > Pteropodidae > Pteropus > Pteropus medius. The sequence goes on along the minus strand of NW_024340693.1, from coordinate 3,981,464 downwards.
GAAACCCTCCCCACAGCGGGTCCCGCACGCCCAGGGGAGCTGGCTCTCCTGGCAGCTCTCAGGAGCCCAGGACGGCGGGTGGCTCACGGCAGGGTTTTCTGGGCACAGAGATGGGAACAGCGTTTCTGCGGCGCCTCCCCTGCTGGGCGCACAGACCTCCATGCTGGAGACGCCATGTGTGTGTCCCGAGCGGTTTCCTCTGAAAGGCACAACACGCACGCTCACACGCACGTGCACGCTCATGCACACTCACACGCATGCACACGCTCGCACATAGGCACGCATGCACACACATGTTACCTCACCGCGTCACAGCCGGGCACACATGCGGGCCTTTCGTTGCGTACGCCACCACATGTGCACACTCACGCGATCACACCTTTGCTCACGCGTGCTGCTCACACCTGTGGAGTTAACTCACATGCTGCGCTCGTGCCATGCTCCTGCGCGCGTGCGCATGCTCTCCCTACCTGAGCACACATGTGCACTCATGTCTGCCTTACGCAGCTCATGCAGACGCATGCAGGCCCTGGATTGCATCTTGCAGCGCGGTGCACACTCACCGCGTGCTAGCCACCTCACCGCCTTTTATCGCACACTCACACGTGCACGCACTCACACGGGTGCGCTCACATGCATGCTCATGCGCACACACATGTGCACACAGTCACACATGCGCGCGCACACACACTCACATGCACGCTGAGACACACGCACATGCTCATGTGCACACACACGCAGGCGCCAGCCACCGAATCACAACTATATGTTTCCGTGAAGTAGCCTATGTTGACCTCCCCAGGTCTGCAAACTGCGGCCTCTTTAGGACCCGGCTAAGTCGTGTCCACGTGTAGGTTCCACAGCAGCAGCGAGCCCAGGAGAAGGCCAGACCATACGCCGAGGGGTGAGCAGTCTCCTGCACCCGGCCAGCTCTGGGCAGGTGGCACGTTGGAGGTGGCAAGGTGGCACTAGGGGCCACCACCACCATCGCTGTCCCTCAGGAGTCTGTGCCTTGAGCGCAACGTCCCCCAGTGCAGACACTCTCTTCCCTGCGCCTCCAGATAGCACTGCGCCATCCCCACCCTGCCCTGGGCCGGACGGAGGGGCAGCCTGCATGTCCCCACTCCTGTGCCCTCCAAAGCACAGGCTCGCAGACTTTGAAAAGTAGGTGGTGAGACAATCATCCATTTCTGCCTCATAAAACCGTTGAGCTGATCATTAATGAAATAACAGGGTGAGATGCGAGATGGTGAGGAGACGCACCCCCCGCATCCCCCGCGTTTCTTTTGGGGGCATGACGTGACCAGGGCAGAGCAGAGCCCACGTCGTCATTGTGATGCAGCACGGGCAAAGCCCCCGAGTGTGGACTACGCCCTGCCCCCCGAGAGGGGTCCCTGCTCCGTGCAGACAGGACTTCAAGTCCGAGCCAAGGGGAGCCGAGGGGAGTGTCCTGGAGAAGGAGGGACAGAGCGTGGCCTCTCAGGGGAGGCTGGTCTACATCTGCTTTCTGTCCAAGGACGTGGGGGAGGAAAGGGGAGGAGGAGGGGCGGGGAGGAGGGAGGAGGAGGGAGGTGAGGCGAAGGGTAGCCTCCTGCTGGGGAAGGGGGAGGTCGGAGGCCTTTGGTGAAGGCCTGACTCGGCCTTCAGGTATGGATCCGTCACTTCCTCCGCAGCTCTCTCCCGGGTCCTCGAGGCAGCGTGAACCGCACGCCCCCCAGTTCCGGGCCCGCGGTGAGCAGCCCTGGCCTGGAGCGCCTTCAGTTCCTGGTGCTCAGAGCTCAGCCAGCACGTGGAAGGCATCGATACATTTGCCAATTTGTGGGTTTTTAAATGATATTCCTACAAAATGGAACTGCCAAGAGTCAAAGGTAGCGGGTGACGTCCGAATTCACGTCCTGGTCACTGCTGCCAGGAGACCCAGGGGCTCCGACGGGCCAGAGGAGGTTCTGGGGCGCCACCCCAGCCGACTCGCAGGAGGCTCCACGGTGGGCGGCGCTCCCAGGGGCACGCACCCGCCGGGCGGCTCTGGGCCCAGCCCTGGTCCAGAGTCAGCAGGACCCGGACTGAACCAAAGCGTCAGTCGCAGCCCTAGGGGAACGTGAGACCGTGCCAGGGCTGGGCGTCCAAGAAGGACGAAGCCTTTGTGTCAAGCGCCCGCTGCCCCCGTGTCAGAGTTTGGGGTGACTTTCCCAAGGCCACCGTCCTGGGAGGAGACGCCTGGCAGGCGACGGCAGGTGGTCCACGCCGAGGCTGCAGACGCTTTGGGCCCAAGGTCGGGGCAAGAGCACAGCCTGCTCCACCGCAAGTTGTTCTAATTAGATCAGATCAGTGACCAGTGTCACCTGCTGAGAAAGGGCATTGCAAGAGGCCTCACCATGCTGGTTTTCCTGTCCGAGGGGCACCCGAGCTGTCACACCCTCAGGCCACTTTCGCAGAGTCGGGCTGCAGCCTCTCAGTGTAGACGGAAAGCAGAGGCATTTGCTCCCTGCTTCTCAGCTCTGCCTGAGAGCATCAGGGTGGCGACGTCACCCCCAGATTCACAGGCACCCCAGGGACTCTGCAGGCGGTTTGCAGTCCACACCCTGCTGGCAGGGCAGCCCTTTGCAGTGGGGTCGGAGGCACCCCTACCCACGTGGGGGTGGCCCTGACTGACACCAGCACCTCACAAGTGAAGCGCTAGCCCTTGGGGAAAGTCGCTTGTCTCTGGGGTGTGGAACGTACTTCCGTTACGGACGGGGAGGTAACACGGACCCGCGTCGCTTGCTATTTAAAAAAATGGGAAACTAATTCTGTTTGGCTTTGGGGCGAAATGACGAGTACTAATCAGACCTCTCGTTTTCTTGGTCCCGACGGTCCATTTTTGTAAGGAAGTGAACACCAAGCAAAATACAAATGCACGTGGATCATTCCGCCTAACTCAGCAGCATCTCTAAAAGTAACAATGATAGAAACAGAAAATCGCTGCGCGCACACACCGCGCCTGCGTGCGACACGCCCCAGCGCCGACCGCCCAGCGGGTCCGCGCACCTGCGGGTCCGCGCACCTGCCGGTCCGCCAGCCTTGCCTTCGCCGGCTCGCGGCTCCCGCAGCTTTTTATAGACAGCGTCACCGGGGTGTCATTCACATGCCGAACAGTGCACGGCTCAGTGGCTTTGTAATGGTACAGTATTAACTTTTTTAAATCGGGGCAGACAAATATTTAACATAAGATTCTTCATCGTAACCGGTTTACGCGTGCGAGTCAGCGAGTGGCGTCAAGAGCGTTTAGGCTGCTGTGCAGCCGTCACCACCGTGTATTCCCGACGCGCTGTCATAGCCGCCGAGGCGCGGACAGGAACTGTGGCCGTGAGCGCTCAGGCCAGCGGCCCCCGCCCCGGCGTCGGCCGCGTCCACCTCCCCGCGCGTCCGTCTGTCCCAGGGAGTCCAGCGCGAGCGCGCGCAGCGGTCCCAAGGGGCCGGAGTGTCCCCGGGCACGTTGTCGTCACGCGTCGCTTCTATGCGGTGCGAGTCTGACGCGGTCATTGTCGGCGCCGCGGTCATTGTCCGTCGTCCCCACACGGCTCCGGCGCCGCTCGGTCACCGGCCGCGGACACCTGAGAGGGTCTCCTGGGAGGGGCTTTGCTGACCGTGCGCTAAGGCGGCGCTTAACCTTTGGGGGACACGCCAAAACGGGGTCCCAGGGCTCCCGTGTTCCCTCCCTGTCCTCAGCCGTGTGCTCCCCGTTAGTCGTAACCACCCCGATGCGTGTGACCCGGTGTCGCGTGGCGGTGTGACTCCCGCCTCCCCGAAGGCCGCTGAGCTGGATGGAGCCCCTTCTCGCTAAAGGGGGCGTTCGCACGTCATCGTGGGAGAAACGGCTCTGCGGGTCCTTCGCCAGTGTTGGAACGGGCTCGTCTTTGGGTCGAGTCCCAGGAGCATCTCCAAACAGTCTCGCCCAGGGAGCTGTCTTTTCACTGTCCTGATCACGTCCTTCGATGCATTTTAACTCTTCACACCACCTCCTTTGGGAACTCAACAAGTTGTCGGTACAGGCCACCACCCAGCGGGCACGACGGGGAAACGTGGCTCGGTGACATTTCGCTCTCCACTCCCGGCGGATTTTGCAGACTCCTGGCCGGAGAAGCCCCGGGAGACCGTGTGTGCTTCTCTGGGCTGCTGCCGGGTGACCGTGCTTCCTCGTTGGAACACAGACGGCTCCTGTTCCTTGTCCCCAAACTTCTCCTCGGCCCTCACGCCACCGGCTGCCGAGCCCCCCTGCTGAAGGGAGGACGTTTTCGGTGTCTGAAAACCGCAATGCGACAGAAGAATGTGTCTTCAGCCTCGTCTTTCCTGGGTGTTGTTCTCACCGGCTCTTTGCACCTAGACTCTCCCCGGACCTCGCTGCCCGTGCCCCGGAGTGTCCACCGACACTGACAAAGGCGGACCTGCTCAGAAAGACCTATTCTTAGCAGGAGAACACCGAGGAGAAACCATTTTCAGGGGACTTCTGGCATTTGCTCACACAAGACGTTTGCGACCCGCGTGAATTCGCACGGGAAAAGCTTCCGTGCACCCGCGGCGGACCGCGTGGCGGCGACGTGGCACGTTGACTCGGGGAGCTGTCTTTCACATCGCGACCTCGGCTCGGCCTCGGGCATTTTCACAGCACGCAGGGGAGGAGGCCAACTTCCATGTGTCGTAATCACGGAAAGGAAATCTCTGCGCATGATCTGCCTTGCAGGGGTCACCCAGCCAACTGGCCCAGAGGTGAACGCGGAACTGGGTCTCGATACCTCACCTTGTAATCAAGCCCCGCCCCTGCTCATTACAGTAATTAGGCCACAGGCAGGCCTTGGGCAGATGGGAACAGAAGCCTCTTATCTCCCCCAGCATCAGGCTGACTTCATCCGGGAGTCAGCAGCTGGATGCCAGGGTGGGGGCCAGGGGAGGGGTGGGAGCGAATGCTGGGCTGTGCCGCCGTCTGGGCCTGGCCGGTGTGCAGGCTGTCCACTGACAGGTGCCCCGTCCCAGGCCCTGAGCTCATCATAGGTGGGGCCTCCGCCCACCTCAGCACGCCCCCCCACCCCTCGGCAGCTCACCCCTCTCATCACCATGCCATTGACAGAGCTCCGCTCAGCCCTTTGCCCATGTGTGCCTGACTTCTGGGGCAGACCTGTACAGTGGCTGTGACAGGGGAAAGCAGAGCAGGAAGGACTATGCGGCTTCATGACTCACATCCTGAAAAGATGCAAAACCTGACTTTCTGAGCCTGACGGTCTCCCAGCCGAGTCACGCTAGCATCGCTTTCTCCTGCAATGGTTTTCAACCCTTCGACTATGACCTCCAGTGAGAAACGTATTTTGTACTGTGGCCCACTACACACACACACCCCTAAACCAAAAAGCATACAGAACAAGACCTTGCAGTAAGCCAAGCACCCCGGTATTTTTACTCTATTTAGAAGGTTCTGGTTGTGACCCACGAAGCTGATTTCGAAGCCCTCCGCTGGGCTGTGCTCCGTTTGGAAACCAGGGGCTGCTTCACCAGGAGGGGACGCAATGGGGGTCCCGGCTTCACCCTCAGGCTCCGTCAGGGCTGTCTTCGGGGAAGTCACCTGACTTCTGGGATTTCTGCATCATTTCAGACAGACTACGACGAATCAGAATGGGCAGACGTTCACTCAGGCCCGACCAGGCCACCCCTGGGCAGGAGGAGGTACAGGCCCCCCAGGACCTGTCCTGGCTGCCAGCAGCATGAGCAGCGGGGCGTCCGCTGCCCTCTCGGGCGTGGCTGGGGCTAGTCTGCTTATTCTGGGGCTTACACAACTCGTTAAATAGACTAGACTATCTTTCAGAGCCGTTTTAGGATTACAGCAAAATTAAGCAGAAGATACAGAGATGTCACATACACTCCGTGTCCCCACACATAATAGTCCCCTCCACCAAATCATCAATACCCCCACCAGATGGTACACTTGTTACTACAATCAATGAACTGACATCGACACACCGTCATTGCCAAAGTCTATAGTTTACATTAGGGCTCACTCCTGTGTTATACTTTCTGTGGGTTTGGACAAGTGGGTAATGACACGTGTCCACATTACAGTATCACACAGAGTATGTCACTGCCCTAAGTGTCCCCCGTGAGCTATCTGTTCATCTCTCCCTCCCCGAAACCTCTGACAACCACTGATCTTCCTACTGTCCCCATAGCTGGGTCTAGATACCTCACCTTGTCACATAGGTGGCATCACACAGCCTGTAGCCTTTTCTGATTGGCTTCTTTCACTTAGTCATATGCATCTCCAAATTTTTTCTCGACTTGATAGCTCATGCCTTTTTAGCACTGACTAACGGTCTCTGGTCTGGATAGACCACGGTTTATTTATCCATCACCTGCTGGAGGACATCCGGTCTCCTGAAAGTTTGGCCGTTATGAATACATCCATGTGCAGGTTTTTATGTGGACATACGTTTCAGTTCACTTAGGTAAATACCAAGGAGCCTAATTGCTGGCTCTTACAGTCGGCGTGTGTTCCGTTTTGTAAGAATCCACCCAACTGTCGTCCAAGGTGGCTGTGCCATCTGCGACCCCGCCAGCGGTGAGTGAGCGTTCCCACCGCCCCATATCCTTGCCAGCGCGTGGTGTGGTCAGCGTCCAGGTCATGGCTGTCCTGACGGGCTGCAGTGGCGTCTCACTGTGGTTCTAGTTTGCATTTCCCCGATGACCAAGGTGTGGAGCACCCTTTCTTGGGCTCACCTGCGTCTGCATGTCTTCGGTGTGGTGGCCGGTGAGGCGTTTGGCTGCTGAGGGGTACGAAGCCTCTGCTCCTAATGGAGAAGCTCCGTGTACATTTTTCCCTTTGGTTTTTGAGGCCCTGCCCGACTTTGTCCTGGGCTCCCTGCTCTGCCACGACGAATCTGTCTGTTCTGCTCCTCCATCCGAACGTCAGAATCGGTTTTTCGATGTCCACGAAATGATTGGCTGGCATTTTGATTGGGAGCGCGTTGACCAAGTTGAGAACGGATGTCTTGACAATGCCGAGTCTTTCGCCCACGAACGTGGGGTCTCTCTTCATTTCTTTAGTTCCCCTTTGATTTCATCATCATTTTGTCGTTTTGCTCATATAGATCTTCTACATATTTTGTTAGATTTATACCTAAATATTTCTTTTTGGGGAGTGCTAGCATAGGTGGCATTATGTTTTTAATTTCAAATTTCACTTGTTCATTGCTAGGATACAGGAAAGGGGCTGACTTCCTGTGGATCCTGCAATCTTGCTAAATTGCTTATTGGTTCCAGGATTTTTCGCTCATTCTTTTGGATTTTCTACGTAGATGATCATGTCGTCCGTGAGCAAAGATAGTTTTTATTTCTTCCTTCCCCGTCTGTACACTGCCTCCGTGTTTTCCTTGTCTTCTGTCATTAGTTAGGACTTTTAGTACGGGGTCAAAAAGCAGTGGTGGGGCACATCCTTGCCTTGTTCCTGATGGTCACGGGAAAGCTTCAAACTTCTCACCAGTAAGTTTGATATTAGCTCTAAATGTTTTGTAGATTCTTTTTATCAAGTGGAGAAAGTTCTCTATTTTTAGACGGCTGAGGGTTTTTATCAGGATTGGGTGTTGGACTTTCGCAAATGCTTTGCGTGTGCATCTGTTGGGATAATCACGTGATTTTCCTTTTCAGCCTGTTCACGTGATGAATTAAATTAACTAATTTCAGTGTTGAACCAGCCTTGGGTACCTGGGATAAATCCCACTTGGTCATGGTGTGTTATTTTTATACGTCGTTGGATTCGATTTGCTAATATTTGTTGAAATTTTTTGCACCTGTGTCCATGAGAGATATTGGTCTGTACTTTTTTTTTTTTTTCCCCAGTGTCTATTTAGTTTTGTTGTTAGGGTAATGCTGGCCTCGTAGAATGAGTTAGGAATTGTGTCATTTGCTTCCGTGTTCTGGAAGAGATTGCAGAGCATTTGAATTTTCTTAAATGTTTGGTAGAATTACCCAGTGAACTCTCCTGGGCCTCCCGGTGCTTTTTGTGGTAGACTGTTTTTTAACTATTGAATCGATTGTGTTAATAGATGTAGGCCTATTTGGATTACCTGTTTCTTCTTGTGTGAGTTCTGGCAGTTCGGGTCCATTTCATGTAGGGTACCACATTCGTAGGCATAGAGTCACTCATTGTATTCCTTGATTATCCTTTTGATGTGCTTGGTTTCTTCGGTGACGTCTCTTTTTTCACTTCTGATGATGATGATGATGATGATTTCTGATTTTTAGTGGTTTCCTCTTTCCCATCTGATTATTATTTTATTCCAATTATTGGTCATTTTTGTGTCTTCTCTTTTTTCCTTCATCAGGCTGGCTAGAGGCATATTGATTTTTACTAGTCTTTTCAAAGAACCCCTTTCGACTTCATGGATTTTCTCTGTTGACTTCCTGTTTTCAACTTCATCGATCCCTGCTCTAATGCTTGTTTCTTTTCTTCTGCCTCCGTTGGATTTAATTTGCTCTTTTTTTCCCCTAGTTTCCTAAGGAGCAAGCTTAGGTGATTGAGTTCAGATCTTTCCCCTTTCGTAACATGTGCATTCAAGGGCATAGATTTCCTCTAAGCGCTGCTTTCCTTGCGCCCCGCAAATCTTGATAAACTGTGTCTGTGGGGATCTCCAGGCTTTAAGCCCCGTCACTGGCAGTTGCCTCACAAGCCAACGTCCTCAGCTCCACTGACCTTCGCCTCACCCATCAGCCACCCACGAGGAGTGTCACATCTTGGGTCTTGCCATCGCTAGCTAGCCCTGTTCTGCCTCCGGAATCTTCCTGTTGGAGGTGCCGCTCATGACCAGAAATTACTTGGCCTCCTCCCCTCTCACACGCTATACCCACTGAACCTGCTCTTCCTCCTCCTAGGGATTTCTGTTTCGTTACTTCTCCCAAGTCTCCCAGTCCCTTGTCACCCTCCTCTGAAGGCAATCACCCTTCCCACTCAGAATTAGACAATCCGGGTTAAAGCCATTGTGAGTTGATCATAATCCAAGTGGTACTGTTTCTGTTTTGGGCAAATCTCATCATCTTGTGTCACACCATGAACGGTGTAAGTAAAAATGAGCAGTCTAAGTGAACGGACTATTGATCGCTAACACAATTATCCATCGAGGAGGATTTTTCCCTGTAAAGAATTCTGAACAGAGGTGATTAGTGCCTGTTCGAAAATGTAACTGGCTGGTCCAAGGTCAACCCTTCAATGCATTAGGGTAAAAACGATCATCGTTTTCAGTGTTTTCTTTTTTTTTTTTTTTGCTACAGTTACTTGTCAGTTTTCTAAAGTATTAATTATGTCATTAGTTTACCAAATATTGCCACATTTAGCATACCTATATGCCTTTTTAATGGATCCCATGACAATGATGTGTTAGAAAGTTCGACTCCCAGGTAAAAATAAGACTGATAAATTTTTATCTTTCTAAACCTTATATCATTTTGCAAAATGTAATTTGGATTTTCAAAAGAATAACTGTAAATACTTTAAGCTTTCCAGAATTGTTATAGCGTTATTTATCGGTAACTTTGCAATATAATCTCTCAACTGAATATGTTTAATAAACCATATTACAGTTACAAAAACCATTAATTGGACCTCCTAATACCAGTAACAGATATTTTTAAATGAAGATTTCAAAAGATAAGATTTAAAATGCTATAAAAATATCCGTCGGTTCTCATTTTTTGCAGTAGTCCTGTGAAGTTGCCACCAACACTGAATTAGTGAACACTGAACGCTGCTCCTGGCGGAGACAAAGCTTAGGTTCTTGTGAGTGTCCAGACGCGTCTTCATCAGCGAATCAGAACATAACCTGTCTGATGCGCGCTTCTGTTCAAAGACACCTCATTACTATATGTCGTCGGCTCATCGACGTTAGACTCACGGCCAACACTGCTATCGCTCGCCATGCATGCAGATCGTACGTATTTTCTCCGTAAGCCGCGTCACGGCCATCTCAGACACCAGCAGCACTCGGCACTGTGCGCTCTGGAGCCATTTTAACTGGCAAAATCACTTCCCCCCAAAAAACAGACCCCAAAATGTGGGAAATGTGGCCCTGGATCGACTTGAGGAAGGACTCTCGTTTGCCGTATGAGACCGAAAACGAGAAGGCAGCCCGGAATGTGGGTAACCCGAATTGTTTGCCACTCTGTGCATGACCACAAGTGGCTGTGAAGTGACCACAAGTGACCGTGAAAGCGCCACATTGGAGAGCGGGCAAATTCACCAATTACAGAATCCACGAACAGTGAGGACTGACTGTCCCCGGGACCGGATCTAACAGAAGATGTTCGAGACCGGTACAGGAACTGTCAAACCTGACCGGGAATGTGAGGGAAAGATCTAAATGGAAGGATGCACCGTGCTCTTGCTGGAAAGAGGCAGAGGTATAAAAATATTCTCCCCAAAGCAACACGGTATAATCTCAATGTATTTTTTTATGGAAATCGAAACGCTGGTTCTAAAACGTACATGGAAATGCAAAAGGTAAAGCATCACCAAGGTGCTCCTGAGTACGACTCGCCTGCGAGGACTTGCTCCACCCGTCGATGTGCCGGCTCAGGGGCTGTCGCCCAACAGAACAGCATGTGGCCAGAGAGGGGGCAGGCACGTGTGAACGCTGGGCTCGTGACCCAGGCAGCATCGCGAACAAAGCAGTGAGCAGAGGTTTTTGTTTTTTTTTTTTAAATAAATGGTAACCAATTAGCTCTCCAAAAGGCAAAAAGGACCTTCAACCCTTGCCTCGTACCATAAGCAAAATCATTCCGGTTTAATTGTAGTTCTAAATGTGAAAGGCAGAAGGACACCAGAAGCATCAGCCATACGAAAAAAAAAAAAAATTAATAGATTGGACTACTTTAATACTCAAGGATTTACTTCATACCGAAATTACTTAATCTCAGTAATTTATTTAATTTAAGATGCAAATGAAGACTTTGGTTCATCAAAAGACACCATTGGGAGAGTGAGAAAGCAAGCCACGGTGTGAGAGAAGGTATTTGTCATACCAACAGCGTAAGAAGAACTCTCATCCAGAACACAGGTATATTTTTAAATAGACAATACAGATGGCCCATAAACATTTGGAAAAGGATCGACCCTATTAGAATGCAAAAATCCAAATGAAAAGAAAAGGTCGCGTTGCATTTCTTGCATTCAACCCGATAAAAAGCTGACAGTCAAGTTGAGGGAGGGTCTCGGGAAATTAACTCGCCATAGCCAGCTCACCGGAGAGTCTGAGCGAGTAGAAAATTAGCACTTTCGCTTAGAAGAACAATTTGAAATATTCACCAATATTTCACCTTCTAAACATGGATCCTTTGGAAACAGAAATTCTGACAACTACAAAAGAATATATATGTATATGTGCATGTGTTGGATAGGTATTGACACATCATCATTTGTGATGGAAAAAAATTCAAAACCGAAATGCTTTTTCATATGGAACTATTTCCCAAAATGTACAGTATGTCTATGTCATGATGGATTATGCAGCTATAAAAAGAACGAGGTGCGTCCACATGCAGCTGCGTATGACAATCTGCTGTTTAACCAGGGAAGTTATAGTAACTGTAGGACGTCTACTGTAGTCTCAGTGTGTTTAAAAAAAACAAACAAACAAACAAGTGGAAGAATAGATTTGCACATGTAGAAAGTTCTGGAAGAGTACATACACACTGGTTCAGTAGGGTCATCTTTTGAGGGTTAAGATTATATAGCACGTTTACTTTTCCTTTGTGTGAAGGACTGTTTGATTTTTTTAATATAATGTGCTTGTATTATTTCCTCCATGGAAATATTTTCCAAAACTAAAATTTTAAAGTGCAACGGCCACGCTTAAATTTTAAAAAAATTTTAAATGACGAAAAAAAAAAGTCGAACTAGTCATATCACTCAGGTAATGAAACCAGGCGAAGAAGCATCGGCGGGGAACCCATGGTGGCAGCACACAGACAGAACTGTAGAAAAGTCACGTCAGGCACCCAGATCACGACTGCCCCAAACATCGGATGAGGCAGATGCCACCGAGGCCGAAGCAAGAACCTCAGTAGCGGGACGATGTTCAAAAGGCCGAAAGTGAGGACGCCCGACTGGCCGTTCAAAAATAGTCTCCCCACTGAAGCCGGAAGACTTTCAAAAGGGGACCAGGTGTTTCCCTCACGAGCATCATCCAGGACGCCAGAATGTTAGCTGTCGGTTGTTTAAATTGCAGGGGCAGAGAGGCAGGGCTTCACAAGCCCCCAAGGGAGAGGTGGGGGAGCGGTTAAGATGCCAGATAAGAACAGGATAAGGACCCGGCCCTGCCTTCAGGAAGCAGGCCACCCTGTGCCCACGTAGGTCCCCTGCCAGCCAGGATAAGGCGGAGACCCTGAAAAGGTTTCACCACAAAACCCTGCAGCTGCAAAGCCCTACGACAGAGATCTAAGGGGAGGTGACACGCATTCGAGGCGGACGGGTCACAGTGGTCTTGGGAAGATGAGAGACAGTAAAATCACCTAGTAAGTTAAGTAAGACACTGTGAGGAAGGCAAAGAGGACACATGAGTGTCACTGGGCATCTTAAATGGCCACCATCGAAGAGGAAGTACACTGGTGTTTGGGATACACGAGCAGAACTTAATGACGCCCCTGGGTGAAAACAGTGGGTTAAAGCATACTGATGCTGGAGGCAGAAAGCACGTCGCCTGGCTAGAGCTGGCCTTGTGAGGTCCTCAGCCACACGTGAGACTCACCGGGCGCGCCCAAGAGAACACAGCCGTGCCACATTTGGCCGAGGACTCCTGAAGTTAAAGTGAAGTTTTGAGCTCAGGGCAGAAACTACTTACAAGAAAACAAACGAACAAACAAACAAACAAAATAGCTACCATAAAGATTAATATAAGGAATGATTGGGAGCAGTAAGCATATTTATAACATTAAGCCAAACGCGTAAAAAAAAAAAAAAAACACCTACAAAACAAAATAAAAATAAACTACAGCCGGAATGTTGGTAATATATACTACAAGGTGTTGATCTTATTAATTTACAAAAGCTTACACCTAGATTTCCGGATTTGCAAAGAGTCAAAGGATATCACCAGCAATTTGTAAAAACAAGGCAAATGGAAAGAAAAAAAAGTGTAAATCATGGTGATAAAAGGAACGCACGTTAAAGCGAGATTAAAACCGGCAAAGATTTTTGAAAGTTATAATGTTCATAATTAGCAAGGGACTAATAAAATAGAAACCTCTCATCATGTAGCAAAAAGCCTTATAAAAGACTCACGTCGCACCCTCGGGCGAGCCACCCAGCAAAGATGGACCCCTGGGTCGGAGTCGCGAGCCTGCCACACGCTCGTGGCACCAGGGCGGCAAGACCTCACCCATCACTCAGCAGTCTTGATTAAAAAGAAGGGGTCAGATGCCAGGTCACAGGCTGGCACCCCCTGCTCCCCACACCACCCTCCCTCCCTGCGTACATCTGTGTCTGTGAGCGTGCCAGCCATCAGCCCTGGCGTTCTGTGGCTCTGACATTAATTCACTAATGTGTGAAGAAAACATATAAGAAAGAAAAGAAATTTGACCCCTGAGGGACCTATGGTTAAGACCAAAGAGCAGGCAATCCCAGTGGCCTCACTGAATAATTGTTGTTGTTGTTTTTTTAATTGTGGTGAAATTTTACCAACTTGACCATTGCAAAGTGTATAGCGTTAGGTGTGTTCATATTGGGACACAGCCGTCTCTAGAACTCCCCACCTAGCAGAGTGGAACTCTGTCCCCATTAGGCAGCCCTATCCCTCCCCCTTTCTCCCTCCCCTCCCCTCCAGAGATCTGATAAGATAAACTGGTCTCAGAGTCTGAAATAATTAAAATTCACTTCAACTGCATGTAACAGAACCCCCCCACTAAAAAAAGATGTTTGGTTTTTTTTTTTCACTTAAATGAAGTCCAGAGGAAGGTTAATCCGCAGTTCCCTGACGTTGACGTTGATGGAGCCAGGCTCCATCTGTTTTCTGCCCTGCCATCCTCGTGTGCAAGGTTACCTCAGGGTCTAAAATGGCTGCGGTGCACCAGCCATTACATCTGCAGTTCAAGCAGCAGCACAAGGAAAAAAGGAAGAAGCGAAAGGTATCCCTGCCAGTTGTATCATCCTTCTTTAAAGAGCCTTCCCAGGAGCCCCACCCAACACACTCACGTTCTGACCGGGAGCCAGTCGTCACACCCGGGAGCAAAGATAGCTGGGAAAACTCACTTTTAATCCGAGGTGGCATTAGCTCAGCTGAAACCAGGGCTGTGTCTCTGAGGAGGGAATTGATGCTGAGCCTGCGGTCTCTGGCACAGACCAGGCCACCCGTGACATAAAGGCCCACCATCACTCCGCGGGGTCCCAAGGAGAAGGGGGTGGCTGCCTGGCTGTCCCTGGAGGCTGCTGTCCCAGATGCGGGGGCTTTGCCGACATGGCCGGCGAGTCCCACTGTTCGGGGCTGGGGCCTCGGCGAGGAGTCTGCCCCGCTTCACAGCACCCGGGCCGGCGGCGGGTCGGATTCTCCCCCTGTGCCTCTGTCCCTCTGCCCACACCTCTCCCTTTGAAGTCCCATCTGTCACTAAGCGCACCAGGAGACACGGGTCGGGAGTGGAAAGGGCTGACACAGCTTTGCACTGCACACGCCTGGAGCCCTCCGGGACTCGGGGAAGGGCCTCCCCACCGTCTTCTGGGGCTCCCCATGTTCCCAGGCCCTTCAGAGAATATAGGGGAGCCTGGGCATGGGCTTCATGAAAGTGGGGGGAGACTGGGCTTGACAGCTCGAGCCCCCTCCCACGCCGCGTGAGCCAAGTTCTTCTCGGCGTCCAAACCTGGTCACCCTTCTGTGTTCTGTGGATAAATTAATAACGCTTACTAAATAAATTGAAAAACTGAACTCACCCTCCCGTTCTAGCGACTGATACAAGTCTCTTTTTGTAACAGTTATTTTACCTCTTCTCTTTCTATCTGACTTTCCACTCTTTCATCTTTACAGGAACCACGCCGTGTAAAGCTATGTGGGTTAATTAGCCTTACGTGAATATGAATTGTAGGAACTTGTTCAATGAGTTCATGACAAAGGTCCCCAGCGGGGCGTTTTCCTCGGCGGCCTGGGGCCTGGGAGGCGGAGGCACGCCCGCCCACACCCTTGGAAGATTCTCAGCTGAGCCTCGAGACTCAGCGGATCCTCTTCTCAAACCTCGGAGGAGCCTCGGGCGGTGGGAGGGTTGCTGCAAACGCGCAGCGCAAGCCCGGTTCCCGGTTCCCCACGGACGCCGGGCCCCGCGAGGGGCATCTGGGGCGCGCGCGCGGCTCCGGGGGCCGCTCCCGTCCCCTTACAGTCATTCTGAGTCGCAGCCGCCCCGAGTGTCCATCGCCGTGTGGGAACTAGAGTGTGATCGTGAACCCGTCCTGGGAAAACATCGTTTGAGTTGGCTCAGCGATGGACGAGGGTTTTCATCGCAGAGCGGGCGCCCGGCTGGGTGGAGACGGCTGTGTCGGGCCCCCCAGGTTGCCCGGCGTTGGGCCCCCCTCACCAGGCAGAGCACCTGAGGGCGCCCGCTGTGTCCTGTCTGCTCTGCCTTAGCGGGTCATGAGCTGAACACTGTCCACTTCCAGCGATGGAAGGAAATGGGGCCCGCGGGCAGGAGGCGGTCAGTGTGGCCTAAACCAGGTCACCGAGGGCCGGGTCTCCTTCGGCTTCTAGGATCTCGAAGCCGCCCTCACTTTTAAAATAGGGGTCTTTCAACAGTGGAACTCGGTCCTCGATTGTCTAAATAACCTGGACAGCTCTGTCCGGTGGAACTTTCTGTGGGGACGGAACTGTCCTGTCCCAGACGGTGGCCACCAGCCTCAGGCGGGGGCGTGGCACTCGCCATGTGGCTACTGTGATGGGGCGGTGGGGGGGGACCCGATTTTTAATCTTATTTAATTGAGTTCATTAAAATTCAGACGTAAGCAGCCCCATGCGGCCACGCGCTCCGACTGAGCCGACGTCGAAAATCAGAAAACTCTGCTCGGCGGGAAACACGACTGTCGCAGGCGGCAGCTCCTAGAAGCTGGTTTCCCCCGCATTATCGATCAGAACTATGCGCCCCGTCGAGGGACAGAGGCCGGTGGCTTCCTGGTTTCCCCCTGGACAGGCGTGTCACCTGCCCTTTCTGGAAGTGTCACCTTTCTGAGTGAAACGGTTGTTGGAGAAACTTGCAGCGTGAAACGAGAGAGTGTGCGCTGGGCGCTGGAAGGGGCGCCACCCGGGGCGGGGTCCTGGGCCCCTGGGACAGCGTCGACGTGCGCCCCGCGTGGGCCCTGGGCAGTGGGCAGGCCGCGGACGGGCCCCGCCGTGCGCCTGAGCGAAGCCACCACGCCCGGTCGCGGCTCCGGCCTGGGAGCCGCCTAACCTGTCCAGACCCCCCGTCTGCTGAGCCGTGGCGGGCGGCCACGCCTCATGGGGTCCGTGCGAGGGCCGAGTGGGGTGGCGACGAGCTGCAGCCCCCGTGTGACCGGGTCCGTGGCGCGCCGCGGCACTCTGCCCTGAGCCCCCGGGGACCGTGCAGACGGGCTCGGGGCGCCCCCAGACCCTGGCCGCCGCCGCGTCCGTGCGTCACACGTGGGGAGGTGGGTGCGCCCGCCTGGTGTCGCGGCCACGCCCGGTGTGCTCTGGACCGGGCTGCGGTGAGGGGTGTGACCCGTTGTCCCGCAGGCAGAGGCTCCTGCTGGGATGCGGAGTCCCGGAGCGGAGGGAGTGGGGGGCCAGACGTGTCAACGCCGTCCTCAGTGCCCGGCCTTTGGGGGTCTCCTGTCTGCACTGTTTTAAGAGCAGAGGAAGCGCTGTCTACTCTGCTTCGAGGACGGCGTCGAGTTGCGCGTCCACCCCTATTACGCCGAACCCCAGACTCGTTTCTCAGCTCGAGCCAGGGCTGGCCTGTGACAGTCCCCGTCGGAACCGCTGTGGGCCCGGCCGGTGGTGTCTGGAGAGAGAGTGATCGTGAAAGTGAGCTGGACACAGCTGGAGCCACATCGTCGAGCCCTGTGTTTCGCAGGGGACACTCCCGTCCTGACTCGGCAGTTAGGGGTGTGTGTGCAGGGCCCACGCACCAACCTGGCGGCCTGGCCTGCCGCCCTG
This sequence comes from Pteropus medius, assembly GCF_902729225.1. Classification (NCBI taxonomy): domain Eukaryota; kingdom Metazoa; phylum Chordata; class Mammalia; order Chiroptera; family Pteropodidae; genus Pteropus; species Pteropus medius. The sequence continues at coordinate 3,964,311 of NW_024340693.1, read as the reverse complement.
CGCGCCTGTCCGCGTCACCTGTCCGCGTGGCCTGTCCGTGTGGCCTGTCCATGTGAACTGCCACCTCCGAAGCCGGCAGGTGAGGAATACGGGGAGATCGGAGTAAAATCGCAGCGGCTTCGACACCTGCAGGAAAACTTAAATCCGACGTGCATTAGAGCCATCGGTTCTTCATAATTTCTCGCTTTCTAACTAAAACCTTCTTCCGAAAGGGCTGGCAATGGCTCCCGTGGGTGTCACATGGCGCCCCGCTGCCTCCCCTCCATGACCCGCAACAAAGGGGCTCATTGAAGCGGACTTTAAAGCTGTCCACACTATTTTTTTTTAGCCTTGGGATGTGAAATCGGGGAAAGGGTGCCGCAGGGCTCGGTGGGGGCCGGGCCGGGGTCCCCATCTCCCGGAGCTGCTGTCACCACGGCCTTCCCCGTGCTCACAGCCCGTTACTGGGATGCTGGCTCGTTTTCGATGGACTCTGGGCCCCGCTGGACTCAGCCCTTGCTTGGCACTGGGCCGCGAAGCTGGGACCACACGACTCCGCCGCTGAACGCTAGTGAGCAGCAGAAAACAGACGATCGTTACTGCCAGAAAGCTCGGTGACAGGTCAAGGGCAAAGCATTCTCAAAGCCCAGAGGCGAGTGGTGGCCAGACCACACACAGGGAGCGTGCGGGCGACACAGTGTGTGGGACATGCCCAACCAGACCCCCGAAAACTGAACTAGTTAAGGGAGTGCCCAAAATGTTCCTTTTCACTTGAACCCTCTTTCAAAAAGAGAAGCATAGCACCCACAGCACACATCACAGACGATTTGGGCTGTCTTTGCTATACTGTTGAAACGCGGAGTTTTTAATAGAACTTAGGGGTGCCGGTAGCATCCGGCCCCTCGGAAGCAGCCGCACAGAGCGCGCGGCTTCGTTCGTGGGTTCATTTTGCTTTCCAGCTTCGTTTTGGAGGGTCGGCTTTTGCTTGTTTGATTTTTTATTTTAGGATAAGAAATAACAGCTGGCCACAGAAATGTCATCCCCATTCTGCCCAGCACTCAAGATCCCCAGCAGCCCTCGAAAGCAGAACCCATGAAGAAGCAGCGCACCCCCACCAGGAAGAAGCGCACCCCACCCAGCCTCCACGCTCCGGCAAAGTCCAGCGTCCAGGGGGAGGTTGCCTGCCTGGCCTGCATCTGCTGCTGGGCGATCTGTAATTCAGGTTAAAACCCAAACAGAAGGAGGCATTGTTCCGACACTTGCCCTGATAACGACCCATGAAAACTCTAGAGCTGGCACAAGAGAAAAGCAGATAATGGCCCGGCACTGTCATCTGAGCTGAAAGACACTGTGATTTTTCTTTTAAAGGAACATCTTCAGTTTCCAGGCACGTGGTTTCCAGCCGCAGCTCAGAATTTTCCACTGGGCTCCCTCCTGAGAACGAACTGCTCAGCGGAGAGTGTCCGAGGCCACCGCAAGCCCCGGCCGCCCCGGCCACCCTGCAGACCACTGCCAGCTCACCCCAGACCCCAACTCGGGCCGCAGTTAGCAGAGGCTGGCTTTACCCGTGGGACGGCCATTCCCCTGAAAGAGTTATTTTGTTTCTCCTTTGCCCATGCACATAGGACGAATCCCTCATGCTGGCAGTGCAGGTCTTCTGTGATCACAACGGGCCCTTCTAGGCTGTTAATAATACTTTATCGAGTGCTTCAAAGACAACACAATGTGCACGTTGCCTGTGACACGACAACAAGAGCGCTTTGAAGAAGCTATTGTCCCACCTCACGAGAGGAGCCCACGCTTAGAGAAGCCCTCGCCCAAAGCAGAGCTGCGCATGGCCTGCCCACCCCCGACCCTCCCTCCTCCCAGGGTCACAGCCATCGGCTGTCCCTCGCCTGCCGGAGCCCGGTGTTGCCAGCAGCTCCGCCCGCCCCCGTGAGTCATCCGCCTGAATTCACGCCACCCACTCATCTCGCCCATTCTGCACCTCTTCCTCGAAGCCCATCCCGGCCCCTTCCCGCGCTGACCCACGTACGGCGGCGTGTGGCCCTGTCTCTCGGGTTTGGTTCTGGCGGGCAGGGCGGGAAGGGATTGTCTTTGATTCAAACTTGCTTTCACGTCAGTTTTTCTGGCCGTGAACTCCGTGGCCTTGGGAAAGTTGCTTCTCGACTTCGTTAATGGCTCAGAGCTATGCTGTCCTGCCTGCCGTTCCTACAGGACTGAGCCCAGGGACCGGCTTGCTCTGCACATGCTACCGGCCTCGGCACAGCACTCAGTACGATCCTCGTGCTCACGAACACGCGTGCACACGCCGGGGCCTCTGCCTCGTCGGGCCTCAGCCTGCGTATTTATCGCCACTCGCAGGTCGAGTGTCATTACATGACAGTGAAGGAAAGAGCTCACGGGAAACAAGAGCATGAGAAAGGAAAGGAGACACTCCAACGGGAGCACGCAGAGGGCACCCAGGGGTGACTGCTGGCCGCCGCCCACAGGACGCCGTCCAGACTGGAGCAGCGGGGAGGAGGGAGATGCCAAGAGAGGAGAGGAACGGGCAGTGCTCAGAACCAGGTCTGGGAGTTTGGAAAAGTTACTTCCGAGCATGTGACAGATTTGTTGGACGAGGAGGAAACATTGAAACAATTGAGATATAGAAAACTAAGCCAATGGGAGACACCGTCATTGTTTGCTCCATGGGTCAGGAGACGCTGGGAGGGAAAAAATCATACACACAGAACGCACTTGGTCCAGCCGCGCTTATGCACGTGGTTCAACCAATGCAAATCGCCAATAGTGTGATTAATCGGGACATGAGCTGTGACTGTGCCGTGAGGTTGGAGGGAAGAGACGTGTGTGCCGGGTGGGAGCGGTGAGGATTCGCTAAGAACGAAAGCTGGGAACCATAATCATAAAGTCAGCAGGTCTGAAGCCCGTAGATCAGCAAGCATCGCAGTCACATTTCCAGAAACGCAGAGGCAAGTGTTAGAAGGCCGCCTGCCTCCGGGGCGAGGTGCTGGGATGAGTCTGGGCAGAGGGCAAAGCGTTCCCGTCACAGCTTCCGGTCTGCCGGAATGTTTAGACCGTGTCCTTTCACTACTCTGTTGAAAATGTTTAAATTGTGAATGTTTTTGCTAATCTTTAGTTAAAATAAAAGAACGACGATTAGAGCCTGCGCTTTACCAATCTGAGTCGTGGAATGTCGCTTTACCAGTAGAATCAGTGAGCTCTTGGTCGTAAGGGAGACAGAGCTGGTCGACAGAGCCTTCCAGCTGAAAGGCCGCCGCGGCACCCTGTGACACCCCTAGAGAAGTGTCGTTGCCGCTGATGGCATCCGATGACACCCTGGGCCCTGGAGACTTAATAACGGTTTGAAATGCAAGGCCCCCGAAGACTTCAAATTTCGGCTCTAAATGCTGGTTTCTTGATAGAGAAGAATTTGGGAAAACTCTAGAGAAAGGAAAGGCTGTCATAGCCCCTGGACCTCCTGGGCGAGCTGTCCGAGGTGACACGGCCACGCGCCTGCTCTCCCCTTCACGGCCTACGGAGCGCGTGGCCCGGGGCAGTCGGGCAGGCTTTCCTGCCAGGTTCTCCCCGACCAGCCGCATCCTTGGAGTCACGCACGATGCCCGTCCTCGTTTACATGCTAGAACCACGTGCCACCCTCATACAGAACTACCGAATGAGGCCGAAGACTCTGGCCCGCGCTTGAGCACACGGCCCCAGAAGGGCCTTGCGAGCGGCCGTTCTGAAGCACGTCTCCCAGGGATCCCCGACATCCTGGACCGGATGGAGCCCGAGCACAGCAGTGCTGGAGAGATGTGGGAGAGCGAATTCTTGACCCCAAGGGACTCAGGGTCAAACGAGGGGTCCCAGGACGCACAGAACTGACTCGGGGTGAGCACCTTGCCAGTGACCGAGAGGGACGGTCTCTGCTGGAGTGGTCAGCCGGCCGCTCCCAGGGCGGCTCATCCAACGACAGAGCAAGAACTTCAATGCCTAACTGGTCCCCTTGTCCCCTCCTGGGCACCCTGCCATGGGTCCACTGTGCAGGTAGAAGAGAGACTGTCCCGTGGAAGTGGAGCCGTGACAAAGCCCATGGAGGCACTGGCGTCACGGTCACTGCCGACCCTCAGACCCGCTGGCCCCGTGCTCCCCTCCCCGACCTTCCCCGCACGTGGCTGCGTTCAGTGGCCTGAAGCTGTGATGTTCCTGGTCGTCGCTCTAACACCGGCTCAAAGCAAAGCGCCTGCAGCTGTCCCCCACGGTCCCTGTGGTCGGGAGACTGAAAAACCACACGATTTTGGGCACGTGCTCGTCAGCACGTCTGATGCAACACGCCGAGTGCCGTGGCTGCGTCCGTCTGTCCTCACAGAAGGACCCTGTGGGTCTTCGCTGAGACGAGACGTGATCGCTCCGGGCACAGACTGCTCGGTGGGACGTGAGGCGCCATCTCATCGCCTGAGGGCCTCTACGCTGTGCAAACGCAAGGACCTCGCGGATAACTGATCTCGGGAGAGCGAGAGGCGGGAGCCGGTCCCATGAGCATTGCTGTCATGATGATGGGTGAAACTGCAGAGTAGGAAGACGCCGAGTGCCATGCGAGGGTGACGCTGACCGGGCCACAGCAAAGGGTGACCACGGCATGGCATGGCCAGGGGAGCGGGCGCCGGGGGCGAGAGGGAGCGGGTGGGAGCAGTCTCTTTCCTGCCTGGGGCTGTGGCCTCTCCGAGGACAGTCGTCCCCAGAGGGGTGCATGTGAGCACACAGGTGCCAGCTCCGCACTCCGTCTCGTGGGGCCAGGAGCAGAAAGCCCACCTCGTACCCCTGCTGCGCCGAGGGTTCCTCGGAAGGTCCCTCGGCCTGTCCTCGGCCCGCTGACCGCAGCCCGAGCCACGGACTGCCACGTGCCAGCCGTGCCTCCAGGCGCTCCGTTCCCAGCCCACTGTGGAATGGCCATTGCAGCACGTGCGTTCCAGGACAGCTGTGGGCTTAGGGTCAAGCTGAGAAGACGCACTTGCTAGCACACGAGTTGCACACAACAAATGCGAAATTAATGGCAGAACACGTGGGGATTCGTCCGCAAGTCTAAGAGAGCGCTGACTGCAGGCAGAGGGTTTCCAGCTGGTGATCACATGTCCGTAAGTTCCTGTCAATCAAGCGGACACAGATGTCACAGCAGAACGGACCAGGGTTGAGGGGCCAGCCCAGCTGCTCTCCCACTCCCGTCGGGCCGGCTGAGGAGGGCAGGAATGACAGGCCGTTGGTGGCTGTGCCATCCTTTTGGGCGGCTCCTAAGACTGGAACAATATCTTTGGGAAGCTAAGGACGCCAAAGGTGGCCGACACGGTGACACCTGGGAGCCTGCTAAGGCCACAGGGCTGGGTGCTCCACGGGGACGCACAGGCCAGTCGGGCACACACTCACGTCCCTGTTCTGTCCCCAGCCCCTGCCGGCGCCCTCCCCACCTCCGACTGTCACCGTGTCTTTGCTGTGGCTCGCGGCTCATCTCCTAGGGGAAGCCGTGACCTGCCGTTGCCCAGACCCTCCTCCCGCACGCAGCTGTCACCGTGCAGCTAGCGGCTTTGGCCGGCATGCTTGCTGTGTGTTTGGCTCTCCCTGGCTCCCCGAGCGATGACGCAGTGGCCTTGGGGGCGGAAACGGTGTCTGTTGTTTCACGCCGGCCCCCAAGCTCTGCATCCCGTGGCAGAGGCAGACTGTCTCCCCGACAGCTGGCCCTTGTGGGGTGTTTATCTCCAAACGTTATCGTCCCCAGTCCTGTGGGAAGCCCCTTGGTACAGCTAGCGGGTGACGAAGGGCTCAAAGCCGCGTGACAAGCGCCCGACCATCTGTGATAGACCAGAAGATGCTTCCAGCCAGTTCCCCTGCCGCTAAGCCTGTGTGAAGGGCACGTGTTCTTCACATCCTCTGCCCTTTTCTGGGCACCTCCCTTCCGACCTTGCTCGTCGTCACATCGCGCTGTAACCCCGGGGCCGTCTCGTCCGCCCCCCAACAGTAAGGCACCGTGCCCGTTTACACCTTGTCTCCCCAGTGACGACACGGCCCCCCTCCCCTCCGCCCCTGCGGAGACCTGAGCGCCTGGACGGGGCGGCCCCGGTCAGGGCTCGTGTGTGAGGACAGGTAGCAGCGCCCCTTCGGGGTGACTCCGGGCCGGGCTGGATCTGGCTCTGCCCTCCGACGCCGCCCACCGGCACCACGCCGAGCATGGTCTGCCGTGTCTGCGGCCTGTCCAGAGCCCCCGTGTGCTCGCAGGTGCTGTGCTGGCCACAGCGGTGGGGTGAGGGACATCTCTGCTCGTGAAACCCCGGCAGACGCCGACCTCCCGGCGTCAGCAATGTGGGAGAGGGGCCCTAACTCCATCTTAAGCGAGAATCGGATGGCAGATCACAGCACGGACCTAAATGTTCCTTTTAAACATCGCCAGTGCCTTCCTACCCGCGAGACAGTGCTGAACCGGAAACTAAGGGGGTGGAGCAGCCAGGTCCCAATGGGCAGGGGGCGAGGGATCAACGCGGGCCTCTCGTCACGCGAGGGTCCGCCTGTGGCCGAATCCGGGCTCTGTTGCCCCGGAAACGGATAAAACTGGGACGTCACCGTGTCACTAGGCAGCGCTGATGAGGGAGACCGGTCACCGCATCAGGAAGCCACATCCCGCCTCGGAGCGCCCTGGGGCCACATGGAAGGCTCGATCGGGCTTCTTTGCTGAACAAAAGGCAAATGCTTGTTCATATTGGAAGGGAGGGCACACCTCCCTCTCCTCCGTGTGTCTAGGGCTGTCAATTACCAGGAGGACTGTGCTGTGCTCCCGGCACGGACTGTGAAGGGCCGAGCGACCCATCGCAAGTCACCCTGAGAGAGTGCACCCCGCAACACAGCGGGCAGCGGCTCCTTCGTTCTCCACGGAAAGGCTCTGGCAGTTTACGGGTTTCTGATCAGCATCTCACCATCGTCCCTCAAACCTCCCGGCAAAGGGAAACACACACCTTGCACGGTTCATGCCGACTGCGTGGACGGACTCGGAACCATTGAGAAGACACGGAGGGTAGACACCGGCCTGATGAGCTCCAGGCGCCGGTCACACCAGGGCCAGAAGCCTCGTCCGCGGAGCCGTGCGATGCTGTGAGCGGGCGGTAGGGCTGTCACCGCCTCGTGACGGTGGCTCACGTTTGGCACACGATGCAGTCGGCACCCTGGGCGCCTTCGGTGTCATTAGCATAAAATTTCTAGTTAACCAACTTTTCAGTTTTCTAATGAAGATCCTCACACGTCCGTAAGTTTCGCAGTGTCCATATTTAATTTCTGGGGCAACGGGACCTCATCTGACCAGAGGCGAGCACAGAGGGGCGGGGTTAAGCACCGAGAAACACGACGAGCCGAGAAGCCGGTGCCGTGAGGCCAGTGCCCGTGACCTGAACAGGAGAAGATGTTTTGCAGTGCTGACATGGCTCCCTTTGGGGCACCTGAGGAAATGCAGCACATTCTCTGTGGCTACTTGGGTTCAAAGGTCTTCCCTGGATGGGACCAGCAACGAGTCCCATGGGTCCGAGGGTCACTGCTCAGTGTCATGGCACCAGCTGCAGGAGGGAAGCCGTGGGCAGGCCTGCGTCGGGAGCAGAAGCTGTTCCCAGGACTATCTCTGATGCTGTGTGGGCTTGGCCAATCGATATGCAAATGCACGCGAGCAGCACCTACTATGTGCAGAGCACTTACCCGGTGCTGGGGAGTGCACAGAAAGCCCTCGGCCGTGTATAACCCCCAAAGAAGTTCAGTCTGCTTTTACAGTGAACTCATTTCTCTATGCAAACAGATGTGCCTGCTGGAGTGTGTATTTGGGGGGACGGATGGAGAGAAGACAGTAGGGAAGCCACATCGGGGGTGGGGGCAGGTGAGGACCCGCCAAACCCTGAACGCTGGTGGACTGTTGGAGGCACAGGACCCACGAAGGCAGCAAGTCTGTCCGCGAACAAGCCTGCAACAGGTGTTCGTGTCTCTCAGGCACCCCGTGCAAGGCCATTCCAGGGTCGCCCCACAGCCTCTGAGCGCGTCTGACTGGGGGGCACCTCTCTGAAACCCTGTCTTCGAACAGCATATTTCGAAAGGGGGATTTTTGTGAAGCTTGGTTCTTCTTTCATGACCTCGAAGAGACATCTTAAGAACCGTCGCCAACCCTGTTGCGTGAGGGAGTATGACCTAACAGGTGGCATTTGGTTTAGGTGGGGGCATTTTTAATTACCAAGCCATTCTGTGGAAGCAGCAAGTCACCCATATCCCGTGTGAGGAAGGACAGGTCTGAACCTGCCAAGGCTGGTCCCTGAGTAGCTTACAGCATTTCCACCCTACCAGACGAGAGCACCCAGGGGCGCCCTGCCCTGTCCGTGAACGTGGGGGGTCAGGGGCTCCCTGTGGTGGCTGCTTCCCCGAGCAGCTTCCGAGGGCACAGGTGTGACACACACTGCCCCCTAACTAGCAGCGTGCACCGTCACTAAGCCCGGTCACCCTGGAGGACGGGGCCGGCGGGGTCCCCGGGTCCTGCGGCTGTAGCGGGTGTCGCAGTCCGCGGGGAAGATTGCGTCTCGGGCCGCAGCCTCGAGGCGCGCGGCGGACCCACTGGCCGGGCCGTGTCCCTGGTGCCCCGGGCCTGGGGGAGTGGCCGCCGCGCAGGGACCCGAGCCCCACCCCCAGGCCTGGCGACCCGCCCAGCTCCCCCGAGGCAGGGGAAGGCGAGGGAAGGCGGGGGCTCCGCTGGGAGCCCCGCCCAGGCCCCCCCAGGCACGCCCTGCACCCCGCGCCGTCCCCGCGCGCCGGCCTGGCCGCCCCGCGCGAGCGTCAGGGCAGAGGCGGGGCGCGCGGCTAAAAGGCGCTGCGGGTGGGACAGGCGCCCGGACCCGCGCCCGGCGACAGACCCCGCGCCCGGACCCGCGGCCGCTGCGCCCGCCGAGCAGGTAGGAAAGCAGGCGGGACGCGGCCGCCAGGAGCCCGCAGCGCGGTCCCCCAGCGGGTGCCCCCGGCCCCGGATCCGCGCCCTCCGCGCCCTCCGCGCCCTTGGGGAACCAGGGCGCGCTGGTCCCCGCTTGTACCCCAGGTGACCCCCTCGACCTGCACAGCAGGCTTTGTAAGTGCACCGCGCCCGCGCGTCCGAGGGGCCGGTGGGACCTGTGCGCCCGGCCCCACCTCCTCTGCTGCGTTTCGGTTTTTCTGTGTCACGAAATCCCGGTCGGATCTGGAGGAGGGAGGTGAGCACAAGGGGCAGTGTTTAAGTTCAGGCCCCCCCCCACCCACCGTGGCCGGTGGGCGCACCCCAGGTAGGACCCACCCCGTGACTGTGCGATGAGACACATGACAATAATACAATTACTGAACAATTACTGGACAACAGTAATTAAGTGTCCTTCGTGACACATTCAGTTTAAAGGTAGAGGCACCAGAAGCGACTTCCTGTCTGGTGAAGGAGGCTGGGGTGGCACTGGCCTCTCGGCTCCTGCTGCTTTGGGGGGCTGGCCTCCCTTCCTGGAGAGCAGGGCAGTCAGGTGAGTGGCCTGAGTCCAGCTCTGGACGCCGCAGGGACTGGGGTTCCGCAGCCACACCGGCCGCGCGGCCATGACCAGTGTCCCTGGGGTGGAGATCGCGGTCGGTTCCGTGCCTGCTTGAGCTTGCTTGAGCTTAATGCCCGGGCCGACGGTGCCACAGAAGCGTTTCCTGCCCCAGTGCTGGCAGAACCTAAGCAGCCTTCTAGAAGGCGCCCTGGCCCGGGCACTTCCCCCAGAACTGCAGGGGGCCGCTCGAAACTGCCCCTGCCAGAGCTTTGTCTGGTGTCCAGATCCCAGAGACTTTGGGGGTGTTGTCTGAGCTCTGCCAAGGAGGGGGAACCGCGATGGAGCCGGAATGTCAACACTTGGGCCTGTGACACAGCTGGGGGGTGGGGTGCCGGGGCAAGCAGGCTCCCACTGCCCTCCCGCAGCGACCAAGCCGGAGCCCACGCTCACCGCCCCGCGGCCTCCCCGTATTTATTTTTCAAGCAGAATCTGATCCGGGTCAATGGTGACTTGTTCTCTCTTTCTTACCCTTTCTCCGCGGAATTGCAAGAGCCTTAGAAGGAGGCCTGCGGGTCTGAGCAGCTGCCATGGCAAACCCCGGCGTGCAGATCCTTAGCTGGCGGCCGTGCTGAGCTCGGATGGTCCAGGAGCTGCACGTGGTTTGAACATAACAGTTAAAATGCTGGGGGCGCTGGGGGCCGGGGTCCTGCCCGGGCTCGGTCCATGAGGGCACGAGCCTCCCGAGCCGACCCTGGCGCGGCCGAGGCTTCTGCTCTGCGGCTTGACCCGTCGGGGGAACTGGTCCCATCAGCTTTTTCCTCTCCCGATTCCCAGGGCCATTTCATTCTGGTCAGACTTGAACGTCCGGGAAGGACAGTTACTTGAATGACCAGAGACGGCTTCGTGAAAATCATCTTCTTAGCTCTTTGAATTCTTACGTGGATTAAGAAACACGTGTAAGTCTACGAACTGTCCATTTTTAGATCTCGACTCCTTAGACAGAAAGACATTTTTCATTTTTATCGAGTTAACTTCGAAGAAATAGTAAATACCAAATGCATGTTTTCGCTGGTCGTTACTTTGAAAGGGCAGTTGGTGAAGTTCTGAGTCATTAAATTTAAAAATCATCCATCAGGTTGTCCCTTGGATGAGTGGAGGTTTCTAGAGACGAGAGACATAGATTTTCTCCGACGAAGGAACGAGCCGAGGTTTTTCTTGTTTAGGCTGCTTATGGGGGCGGGGCACCTCGAGTTTCTCAAACTCTCTCTACGTCCTTTTTATTTTGATTTTATTATCATTTTTAGTCTTCTCTTTTTATTCTGAATGCTCGGGGAGGGGGCGAGAGGCTTGGGGTTGGTGCTAGTAGTTTTCTTTCGGTGGGGAAACGAGTCTATGCCAAAGATGTGGTTTTGATTTCATCGTGGCTTCGAACTGCGGAGCGCAGGGCCGAGGGCCAGGCGGTGGGCACGTGGCAGGAGCTGCGGAGGTGGCCACGTGTGTTCTTGACAGGTCCCGACGTCCCGGAGCCGGGCACGGCTCTGCATTCGTGCCGTGACGTGCCACATGGGCCCCCGGGCGACCCGCCCTGGGTCCCCTCCGGCCGACGGGCTGGGCGTCAGGCTAAGGGGTGCTCGCTTTGCCGCGACATCAAGCCTTCATCGTGTCAGGCTCCTCGACTCTCCACAATAACGTGGGAATTGTGAGGGGTGCATTCCGTCTCGGTCCATCTGCCGGCCGACATTAAGAGTGTCGCCCAAAGAGGACAGAACCACCCAGAAAGCCCCTTTCCACCCCACAGCATGTGCTGAGGGGGACGCTGGCATCGGCCTGGGGCTTCGGTTTTGGTCCTGTCGTCCATGAAGCTGAAACAGCATCGTCGAGCAGACTAGTCAGGATTGAATCTTAAATAAGAGATTTTAAAACAATCAGGACGCTAACGGGCTGACATGGTTTGCGTCGTAACAGGAACAGCCTGTCTCCGTACGCCCGTGCGTGTCGCCAGCGACGAGGTCACTGGTCACTCACCTTCGCAGCTAGCATTGGGTGGGAGGTCAGCCTCAAGGACACTCGTGGCTGGCAGGACACACCGCACACCCCGGCGCGGCTCACCTTTGGGTGAAGACCACAGAGGCCGGGCACGTCCATCGTTTCGTAAGGAGGCGGCAAGGTGCCCCTCAAAGCTCTCGGGCCTACGCCGCAGGGCTGGCGTTTTGCTTTTGGTTGGAAAAGCCCGTCCCGCGGCCGCAGCTGCTGAGGCTTTGTCACTGGTAGAAGCGGTGCTGGGTTCCTGCGGGCGGCCGCTTTGGGAAGTAATTCTCAGAGTATCAGCCTTCAGATGTCCGGTGATCCAGGCGCTTGCGGATGCCTACCCTGGCATCGCGTGGTCCCCAGCCGGGGTGGCCTCACCCCTCCAAGGGCCCGGTCAGGAGCCCGGCCACCTGTCACGGCTGCCGCTCCGCCCGGTGGGAGTGTGGCCTGGGGGCTGCCAGGCGTTTCCTGTGACTGCGGCCGTGCCATGCGTCGAGAAGTTTGGGGTGGTCCACGGCCCTGACACTACTGCTCTTCGTGCCCCGCGGGAGGGTGACGTGCAGGCCAGCTGCCCCGGACTCTGGGGACCAAACAGGACGGAAAGGGAGCTCTCAGTGTTGGAAGCTTGGGCGCACGTTCGCCGCGTGCCCTCCCAAGGCCCTCGGAGCACGGGGGCTGCGGGGACTCAAGGACAGATGTCCTTTCTGGCCATTTCTGCCACAAGGGACAGTAGGGCCTTTGTCTCTCGTGCGGGAAGGTGCTGCAAACCAAGTGGCTTGTTCTCTGCCCGCTCGATCGTCTCGGGTGACCAGCGGCCTGGACGCACTTGCGTCAGAGTTTAACCGCGGGGTTTTTCGGAGCGACCTGGACATTTCACTGCTTTTCCTTCCTTTAAAGATGCGGGTGAATTGCTGATTTTTAGTCAAACTCAGTAAGGTGGAAGATGGACTATTTTCTGTTGAGCTTTGCTACTTGGAGAGAATGTCTTCAGAGCGTGTGATTCAGGGGCCTAGAGAAGTCAAAAGAAATAAAGCTTCTGCCATTGCTATTGTCTCTGTTTGTTTTTTTAAGGAGAAGCCCAAAGGAGCAGAAGTCGGGCACCCTGCTTCTAGAAGGTGGGGACCGGGCCCTCCGGCCCTGAGCCTCTCCGCCGCACCTGGTCGGTGTGCTTCCTCACGAGGCGGACCGTGAATGCTGACCCCAGGTGTGCCACCGTTCAGGCAGGTGTGGAGAACTCAGAAGCAGCCTCTTTCCCCGAGGGCCGTTTAAATTCTCTGCAGTTTGAGGGTTTGAGCCACTGCGAACTTTTCTTCGATGCCGCGGAGACTTGCCGGTGGGGTGTTCAGTGGGAGACGTTTGCTGGTTAGTCGGAGACCGTCTTCATTTTCCAAGGAGGCAGGACAGACTCCCTACGGGGACGGCCACGGTCAGGTGTGTCCGCTTGTCAGGACACATGTTCCTGCTGCCCCACTGGCCGCACCCCGAAAGGCCCCCAGATCAGCACAGCTAGGACGGTGCGGAGTGATGGTGTTCACTGGGGGCTACAACATCGCTGCACAGTGCACATTGCCTAGAGTGTCTTTTACATCAGAGATGAGTTTCCTGGGGACACCAACAGGCTCCCAGGCGCCGGGCTGGGTGGGATGCGGGAGGCAGGGTGCAGGTGCAGAGCCCCAAGCCCGCCTCGCCGAGCGGCCCCGGACGGCGCCCGCTACACCGGCGTCGATGCGTTAAGGACCAGAAACCACAGCTTCAAAGAGTTTGTGTTTAAAGAGCTGGACCTGTTTTGTTTTCCTGAGCAGCTTCCTTTTTTAAAAAAGCAAAATCACGGCTTTCTGTTCCTTTTACCTTTGGATCCAGTTCTTAGTTCTAGGTCAACACAGGAGTCAGGCCCTCAGCGCCCGCCCCCTCTGGCCCCCGACGGAGCCCCCAGCTCTGCCCCCTGCTGCATTCCGGCCGGGACCCCCACCCTGCCGGTGTCAGGCCAGGGCCTTCCTGCAGCCTAAGCCTGGGTGTCTCTGAGGCGGCCTTGCCATCTGCCACCGGCACCCTGCCGGTGAGGACGGCCTACAAATGCCCTCGGGTGAAGCGTCACGGTGCAGTTATTAAAGGAACCGTGAAAACACAGATGCCCCAGGGCACCTGGAACCGTCCTCGGACACTAAGACGCCACGTCTGTGCCACTGCCACCGTCACGGTGACGGCCAGCACGCTCGTGGCAGGTGACGCGGGCCAGCCTGGGGAGGAGCCTGACCCAGTGTGCCCCACCTGCATTCGAGAAAGTCTGAGATGGGTGACGAGAGGCTTCGGTGATTCCCTCCTCCCCGAAGAGGGCGTGGGCGGGTTATCTGAGGGAGGGTCTTCCACTTCCAGAAGATTCTCACGGCCTCCATCACTCATTATTTTTTAAGAGAATGCTGACCGGCCCTTCAGCCTGTGGCAGCGTGGAAGGCATCTGTGTGGGTGCGGATGGTTCCATAGGGTCAAGGAGCCCTCTCCGTGGGTGTCAATCAGGCAGGGAGCCAACTGGGAGGAGGCTCCGCCGTACAGCGGGTCCTTCGTCACTCGGTGCGGTGGCACCTGCCGGGGAGGGAAGTCGCTGGGTGCGGTGGCACCTCCCGAGGAGGGAAGGCCACCACCGGTGGCCGCAGTGGACAAGTGAGCACTTTTAGATGTAAGCTGCGATTCTATGTGGGAAGCGCATCTTCCCACAGGTATGGTGTCAAGTTCCCTAAGAGCCCAGGATTACGGCAAATGACGTTATTTAAGCTAGAAATAAATACAAGTATATTGTGTAAAGTAAACCAGTAAGTATCTGGTTTCATGTTTTCCCTGCTTACTCTGCTGGGTCAGCCAGATTATGTCGTTCCGATGAATGACCTTTCTTCCCGGATGAGCCATTTAACGGCTGAAACCTGCTGGGGACCCTGGGAGCTCCCTGGGCGAAGCGCGGTCAGTGTGACCTGTGGTTCCGCAGTGACCGCACAGGACCTGGAGGAGTTTGGGTGACCCGCGTGCCTGCATCTGTGTCAAGCAGGCACCTGATGCCCAGTCTGCATTCAGTGGAGTCGAGGTGATCTGAAGGCCCCCCAAAAGTTATCTCTGGTCCAAAACCTTAGCACGTCTTTGAACACTGCCTCTCGGCAGTGTAGGGGCTGAAGTCGTCAACTGTCACAGCACACCTTCAGGCGTGCAACACGTCCGCCGTTTTACAAATTCAGAGGCCCTTCCCATTAATCCCCTTTGCCAATCTTTGTCTGTTCAGGCATAAACCAGCACCATGGACTGGGGGACCCTGCACGCCTTCCTCGGGGGCGTGAACAAGCACTCCACCAGCATCGGGAAGGTGTGGATCACCGTCCTCTTCATCTTCCGCGTCATGATCCTCGTGGTGGCTGCGAAGGAGGTGTGGGGTGACGAGCAGGAAGACTTCGTGTGCAACACGCTGCAGCCGGGCTGCAAGAACGTCTGCTACGACCACTTCTTCCCGGTGTCCCACATCCGGCTCTGGGCGCTGCAGCTCATCTTCGTGTCCACGCCCGCCCTGCTGGTGGCCATGCACGTGGCCTACCAC
The DNA here is from genome assembly GCF_902729225.1 of Pteropus medius. NCBI lineage: Eukaryota > Metazoa > Chordata > Mammalia > Chiroptera > Pteropodidae > Pteropus > Pteropus medius. Next base: position 3,949,182 of record NW_024340693.1, on the reverse strand, counting down.
AGGCAGGAGGCGGCCCGCAGGTTTCGGCGAGGAGAGAAGAGAAATGAGTTCAAGGATCTGGAGGACATTAAGAGGCAGAAGGTCCGCATCGAGGGCGCCCTGTGGTGGACCTACACCAGCAGCATCTTCTTCCGGATCGTCTTCGAGGCCGCCTTCATGTACGTCTTCTACTTCCTGTACAACGGGTACCACCTGCCCTGGGTGCTCAAGTGCGGGATCGACCCCTGCCCCAACCTCGTGGACTGCTTCATCTCCAGGCCCACGGAGAAGACCGTCTTCACCATCTTTATGATCTCCGCGTCCGTGATCTGCGTGCTGCTGAACGTGGCCGAGCTGTGCTACCTGCTGCTGAGGGTGTGTTTCCACAAGTCCAGGAGCACACAGAGGCAGCGGGACCACCCCAACCACGCCCTCACGGAGCGCAAGCAGAACGAAGTGAACGAGCTCATCTCCGACAGCGGCCCAAACGCGGTCCCCGGTTTTCCGAGTTAGACGCTTCGGGGCGCGGCGAGCCAGGGCAGGGCAAACCCGTCTCCCCCGGAGGGGCCGACGCGGACCCCGTCCACGCGCCGGGGACCGCGTCCTCGCCGGGGCTTTCCTAATGCTTAAGATGCTCGAGTCCACGTCTGCAGAACGACTGTGCAGCCACCGCGCGACGGAGCACGTGCATGGCCCCGCTCCGGACGCGGGCGGACGACTGTGCCTTGGTGGCGCTGTGGCGCGTCTGTTTTAAGCGGATCGTCTGACGTGGGGGCATCTCGTGAACGCTTAAGGGCGTAGCTGTTGTCGATAAAGAGCGGTTATCTAGAAACGGATACTTGTATTCGTAAAAGGTATTTTTGTAGGATTGGATGTTTTAGTTCTGACTTTGAATTTATAGAAAATATTTTTCTAATGACTGGTCTTTCTGACCCGGAAAGACAGGCGCAATTAGGTTTAGAATTATACCTAAGTATCTAAATTCTGAACTTACTCTGTCTTGTAAATATTGTCTTCTGTGGTCTATTGACACACGGGCGAACCGCCTCGACGACCGGCAGGCGGACGGCGTTCGCTGGACACTGCGCTGCTGCTTTGAGGGTGGACAGCTGTGTGGACGCGGGAAACTCTTTAAAAACCAGCCTAACTGCATCCGCTGTGAATGTCTCGCCCCAATAAAGATGAGCCCCCCACTTCCCTTTCCGTGTGGTCTGGGTTTCTGCTCCGTCAGGGCCACCGTGCCGTTGGCCCCGGGGCTGTGAGCAGAGCCAGGCGCTTCTCCTGGGGAGGCTGCCGGTTCCCGGGTGGACTCGCCGCAGAGTTCATCAGGGACTTCATGGACCGTGAGCAGACTCCAGCTCGGCGGGCCACCCAGCCCTCTGCTGGGGGGCGGTGGGGGCCTGCTCAGGACAAGGGGGAGTCCTCTGCATCCGTACAGCCTCGGGAGGGACGAGGTGGGGAAGCTGCCAGGCCGTCAGCCCCTCCTGAACGCAGCCCTCATCGGCTGAGCCCTTCGGTGCGTGGTGGCCGAGCAAAGCGCCCCAGCCTCACAGCACAGACGGGAACCAACCGCCCTCCCCAGGAGCTTCCGCGTCGAACACGGGTGCCTTTAGGTGGGCGTCGGTGGGTGGGCGCAGACCGGTCCCTCCAGACCATAATACTCGCAGGCAGCTGACACAACACGTGCCACGCCTGGGGACACCTGGGGACCCACAGATGCACACGAGAGCTTGACACAGCCTCTCGAGAAAAACGGAAAAGTCGTTCTCATTTTCTTTAGGGTCCAAAGCAAGTTCCGGACGGGCCATTTCATCCATAAAATTTTAGTGTTGGTCGATCAAACGCAAGAACTACCCTTTTAAAACAAAACCACAACCCCGTCCCCCCTGACCGGGTGGGGCACAGACAAAGCCCCTGCTGGAGGGAGGGGTCTGAAGGCCTCGGTAGTGGCCCTGATCCGGGGGACAGGGGCTGCCTCCCGCCTGCTCTTCCGACTCCGTCCCCTCTGACCCGACCCTCCTGTCTGCTCTTCACCGACCCGCGTGTCCCTCACTCCGGAGCTCCCTCCGCACAGGCCCGTCAAGCCCCCCCACACCTGCCGCTCGCCACCTGCATCTCGGCCCCTCACTCTGGACCCGCCCTCCCCACGGAGCCCCAGCCGCCGTCGGCACGGTGACGCTCTGAACACCAAGCCCGGTGGCCTCTTCTCCGTGGTCATCTTAAAACTCTGCGGCCTTGCCCTGGATTCCAGGACACTGCCCAGCCTCACCGTGGGTCTCGCCTCCCCCCACAGCTTGGGCTCCCGTGCTGGCTTCTCTCTCTCTCCCCATCCCTGGGTCCGTCCCTGGGGTGGGACTGTGCCTCTCTTCACCAACGCTGCCTTAGGAGACAGCAGCCCCACTGCGCTGAAGCTCGAAGCTCGGGAGGGTGAGTCACCGCCCCCGGTTCCGGAGCTGGCACGTGGCAGAGCCAGGGCTCCGGCCAGGTCCGGCCGCCCCGATGTCGGTGGCTTAACCCCGAGGGCACGTGTGAGGGACCCCCGCAGCTGTCGCTCAGCTCCGGGAAGCACCTGTTCACGCCTATTCTCTGCCGCCGGCTCATCCCCCAGGCTGGAATATTCTGAGGCAAACCCAGACACACCATCTGAAACGTTTCAATGCGCATCCTTTGAGAGTACAGCCGAGCCTTTGAAAACAAAGCACGATGCCACCACGTTGCTGAAAAGATCCATTCTGTGCTCGTGATTCCCCAATTGGCCTATAAATTGTTGTTTTTTTTTTTTTAACTGAAACTTGTTATCTTGAGAAAATTATAGATTCGTGAGTAGGTGTAAGAAACAGTGCGGAGATCCCACATCTTCCCCCACAGGTGACACCTTGCAGAGCTGACAGGACGAGATCTCAGCCAGCGTAATGACATCGGCACGAGAGGACTCAGGACAGGGCCTGAGTCTGCGCCCCGTCCTGCTGCCCCGCCCCGGCCACCACCCATCTGCCACCACGGCTGTCACCTTACACTTCAAGGACAGCAGGTGACAGAGCGGGCAGTCTTTAGCCTGTGGGGACCGTGTTTCCCCCTTGGCCATGTCTCCGGCCATCATGCGTGCCCTGGCTCGTTCCTTTTTATTGCCAAGTGACATTCCAGGCTGTGGACGGCCCACAGTGGGTGGCCACTCACCCACGAGGGGCGTGGGGCCGTCTCCTGCCGGGGGCTGACACAGAAGCACATGGACACTCGTGGGCTTTTCCTCTGCACACAGGGCCGCGCTTCTCTGTGACAGGTGTTCGAGAACCCAGCTGCCCGGCCGAACGGCAGCTGCGCACTGCATTTTTTTAAGGAGCTGTTGTGACTTGTTTTCCAGAGCAGCTGCGCCAGACACTCCCACCGGCCACGTCGGAGGGACCGAGCATCCTCGATCTCGCCAGCACCGCGTCCTCACTGCCTGTCGTCTTGGCCGCTTATCTTGCGTCTGCCCAAAGGCTCATAAGGTCGAACCTCTTTGTGTGTGCTTATTTGCCATCTCTGTATCTTCCTCATGTCTTTTGCCCATTTTCTGATCGATTGATTGTCTTTCCACTGTCGAGTCTGGGAGCTCCTCATATATTCTAGCTACCGGTCCTCGGTCAGACATATGTGGTCCACTAATATTCTTTTTCTACTCTGCAGCTTTTCTGTTCACCTCCCTAATGGGATCTTTTGCAGAGTGCTACTTTTTCATTTGAACGAAATCCAATGTATCAGTTTTTTCTCCTCTATGAATTGTGGTTGGGGAATCAAGCCCAAGGACTCTTGGACTAGCTCCAGATCCTGAAGATTTTCTCCTGTGTTTTTTCTAAAAGCTGCACGATTTTTACGCTTTACACTGAAGTCTGTGGTCCATTTCGTGTGCATTTTTGTAAAAGGTCTGGACTTGAGGTTCGCTTTTTCTCTTGCCCGTCGACGTCCCGTTGCCCCGGCATTGGATACATCGCGCGTTCCTCCATGGAATCGCTTTTGCGCCTTGGTCAGAAACCAGCCGGGCGCATTTGGGGGGCCACTCCTGGGTTCCCTGTTCCATCCCACCGATCTGCAGGTCCATCCGTCCACCCTGCTGGGTTTTTGACAAGAACGGCTGTAAACCCGTATGTCCGTTTGGGGAGAATCCACATCTTTACTATGCGAAACCCTCCTGTCCATAGACACGGCGTGTCGCTCTGTTCATTTATACCTTCTTCCGTTTCTCTCATCGGCATCACGTGGCTTTCAGTGCACACGTCGGAAAAGGTTTTGTGAGATTTTCTTCCGCGTGTTTCCCTGTCTCTGAGTGGTTGCGAACAGCTCTGCACTTTAATTTAGTTGACGTGCTGGTATCCTGTGATCTTGCTGAACTCGCTGTCAGTTCTAGGTTTTTATAGGTTCCTGGGGATTTTCTGCGTGGACGATCACATCATCTGCGAACGGGGATGGTTTTGTTTCTTCTTGGATGATCCGTGTGTCTTTTCTTGCCGTTTGTCACACCGGCTGGAACTTGCAGCGCTGGACTGTGGAGCACGGGCGGGGAACGGGGAGGCCTGACCCGCTCCTGGCCATGAGGGGAAAGGGGTCAGTCTGGTGTGACCCGCGGGCTGCTGTGGCTGCTCCTCACCGAACAGAGAGAGGAGAACGTCCTTTGTTCCTGGTTTTCTGAGCGGTATTTATTTTTTTTTTATCTCGAATGGGCGTTGAATTTTGTGAGGAAAAAAAAAGTGTTGCGTTAACTGGTTTGATTGTGCGACGTTTCTTCTTCAGCCCGTGGACGTGGTGGGTGACACCGACTGCCTGGCACACAGGGAGCCAGGCTCGCACTCATGGGACGAACCACCCATGGTCACGACACCTGTCCTTTCACTGGTGTATTTAGACCATTTAAGGCTTAACTCTGCCATTTTGTTTTTTCTGTTTGCTATGTCTGCTTTTTTTAATTTCTAGGGTTTTTTCCTGCCTTCCTGTTATTTGCGTAAATGTTTTTTTTTTTCCATTCTTATTTATCTCGTGCTTTTGTGCAGATTGCTGCATATCATTTTTAGTGGTTGCTCCGGGTATTACACTATATATGAGTATTTTCGTAGTCTACTATTACTCTCATTTTTAAAAGTCTGAGCGAACTGTAGGCACCCACCTGGCTGTGTCTTCCAACCTTCTCTGCTCAGAATCATCTTAAGCATTTTGTCTGCACATTCAAGACCACATCAGACAGTGTTATTTTTGTTTCAACTGTCAAACGTTATTTAGAAAACTCAGGAGAAGGAAAGCCTGTCGTACGTACCCACGCTTCTGCTCACCATGTCCTTCCTTCCCGATGTTCCAAAGTCCCTCTTTAAAGCGTTTCTTTTCTGTCTAGAGAACGTCCTTTAGCCACGTCTTAACGACAGGGCTCTTGGCGACAAAGTTTCTCTGCATTCTTTCATCTGGGAATGCCTTGATGGCCCCTTCGCGCACGGAGGGTGTTTTTGTTGGGAATAGAATTTTAGGTTGACTTAAAAAATATTGTGCAACTTCCTCCGGCATCCGTGATTTCTGATAAGACATCCTCTACCCTTTGAATTTTTCTACAGTTTTCCCTGTGGGCGGGGTGTTGTTTTCCTCTGCAGTTTGCACGAGTTTAATTCCGACGTGCCTTGGCATGATGTCTTCGGGTTTATCCTCTATGGGGTGAACGCCTTCAATCTGCGGGTCTCTTGCTAAAGTTGGCAAGTTTTCAGCCATTATTTCTTTGAGTGCTTTTTTGCAGTCTCGCCCTCGTTCACCTCTCCTTCCGAGACGCCAGTGACACGAATGTGACGGCCACTGTGGTCATGCAGTTCCCTGCGGTGCTGTCACTTTTTCAGTCTAGATTCTCTCTCTTGTCCGGAGGAGGCGGCTTTTACTGTTCCAGAGCGCTGATTCTTCCCTTTCTTTCATCCGTCTGCTGCTGAGCCCACCCACGGAGCTTTTTATGTCGATTACTGTATTTTGGAGTTCTACGATTTCCATTTGGCTTCTTCATATTTTCCATTTCTTGCCGAGACTCTGTTTTTTTTTTCCGTTTGGTTCTAACGTGTTTGTAATTGCTCGTCAAAGTGTTTTTCTCCTGACTCCGTCGAAATCTTCGTCCGATTATTCTAACGTTTCTTTCTTCTTGGCTTTCGCATGTTTTTTTTTTGTTTGTTTTTTGTTTTTTGTTTTTTTTCCATGCGATTCGAAATCTTTCTGGTATGACAGGGAGTTTTGATGTGTCGTGAGACACGGATTCTCGCGTGAACCGTCTGTTTTAGCTGGCTCTCCCCCTGGGGGGCGGGCAGCACCTCCTTACTCTCGGGGGTAGAAGTCTGGGTCTCCGCTTGGCCTCGCTGATACCTGCGGTGAGGAGGGCTCCTCGTGGCTGCCGGGCAGGGACGGGAGCTGGGGTCCCCGTGGGGTCTCCCTGACACCTTGCTGTGAGGGGCAGCCGTGCAAAAAGAACAGACAACTCACCCCCCATGGCCTGTACCTGGTCTGCCCTCTCTCCACCTTCAGGATTTTTTCGTGTTTGTTTTTATATAATTTCCAGGGTTTTAGTTGTACTTAGCCAGAAATACAGGAAAAGTACATCGAGCATCTTCCCAGATGCAAAACTTCTGACAGTAGTCTGCATAGGAATTGACGTGATCCATCCATTGTGGTCGGCCGACGGTCTCTTAAATCTCTTTATTGGTTCCCCGCACATCTTTTTATTTTCTTGCCACCTTTTTGTTCTTCCAGAATCTGGGTCGTTTGTCTCCTGGAGTTTCTCACGGCCCAGACTCTCCCGCTCTGCGTATTCGTGGTCTTGTTATTCAATATGTTCCTCCATCCTTGATGTTTTCCATAAGGCGATAGTGTGACATCTCAGCCCCCGACACCAGCACGTGCACCCAACTGTCCCGCTGTTTCCCGGGGCCACTCACTCATCCCCACTCCGACTCCCTCCTGCCTGGAATGTGCCCCCTGCCTGCCCCCTCCTCCAGCCTGTCCTCCTAGACTAGTTCAAAGTCTTCATTCCTCAGACTCTTCCCCTTCGTCCTGCCCCCGCATCACTCAGGGGGTGTTTGTGCCCCATTGGTCTCCTCGCCTCTCTGCTAGGGTGGGGGTGCCCGGTCGCAGAAGAGCCGGTCCCCGTCACCTCGTCCCAGAAACACGTCCCTCGTCTAGTGAGCTCCAAACTAACTGGGGTCTTGAACACGTACCCTTTTCTCCCCAGCTTTGTGGCCTGGCCGTCGGGACGGGAAGAGGCTCATTAGCTTGCCATCCTGAGGGCGACCTGAGGTAGCTGACGCCCTGCCAACGACTTCCCTAACTGCCAGCTCCGCCGTTGCCACGGTGTCCCCCCGCCCACTGGCGCACTTAGGTGAATGCTGATGGAAAAGCCGAGCGCGGCTGGCCAAGGCCTTTTCAGGTCGTTTTCAGAGGGAAAAAACTTGAAGCGACAGAATGCCTTGAAACCATTCAGATGTCAGAACTCAGTGGGAAAAACTCGCCAAGATGAGGAATGAAATTAATCGTGACGTCTACGGCCAAGAATCCTTGTAAAGAGAATGCCGCAGACCTCAGAGACACCACCATCCATCATCCTCAGAAACGAGAAGGTACTTGTTCACCTAAAATGTTTCTGGGCGTGATTTATCAGAGGCACTGAAATAACTTATTTCTAGCTTTTCTGCTAACATCACATTCGGGATTAGCGTGGTATTAGAAATGACAGTTAGCCTGGAGCCATGAGTGATTGTTTCTTTGTGCGCTGTGTCAGCCTAACTCATCTCTTATGAACTAGGAGACTAGTGTCCTGTTTCGAACACGCTAACACAGCCCGAGACAGACTCCGCCCACAGGTCATCGGCAACCAAATCTTCGATGTTCAGGAAATGAAAAGCAGAGTCCAGAGGAAGTGAGTTGCTTCTGCCCGAACCGCGTCCCCAGACGAGACGTGGGAATGGTCTAGAAGGGGGTGCCCAGTGCACCAGAGTGTTAGAGACGCTCTGGCCCGCCTGCCAGATGCCTGGGATGCGACCCCCGTCACACTGCGCCTCGCCCCCCCGGGGCCACCCCCAACAGTGGGCGGACAGGACGCCCCTCAGCAGAGTTGGCATCAACGGGGCCAGCTTCTCGAGCTCCCCTGGAGCACGTCTGCCAGGACAGCGCCAAGCCATAGCACCAAGCCGTCGCCACCACAGAACCGCAGACCCAAGACTGCGCAGATCGCAGCCCGCAGGTCCCGAGCCTCCTGGGTCAGGCTTTCTGCTCCCACAGCCCAGGAATCCATATTTCTAACAGCTTCTGTGTTGGTTTTTACATAGCCAGCCTCGTTTCCAGTCCCCATGGAGCAGGCAGACTTGCCAGATCGCAGGGTGCCTAAGAGGGTGACGAGCAGGCCCGGCCCAGGGCCCACTACGAGGGTCTCGTTCGGTCGGCCTGGGGACAGGCAGGACCCTGCGTGCTGACAGCTCCTCCAGCAGGCCTCACGCTGGCCCTCAGACCCCTGGCTTTCCCGGCAGGCCCCTTGGCACTGCCTGTGTCCCTGTGAGACAGTTCTGCTCTGGGAACGTGCCTGTTAGCTGTGCCACGTCCAGCCACAGGATGACAAATGGGTGCATAAACGCTACACGTAGATTCACCTCTCTTCAGCCCCTGGGGCTCGAAACACGAACCGGCCCTCCCAGCGGCGTGTCCCCACGCCGGGGGAGGGCCGGGCTCGGTCGCAGCCTCCCCGGTGTGGCCCTGCTCTGCCCGGCCCTTCACCCCGCGCCTCGCCCCACGGCCCGTCCAGGCTCCAGCCTTCAGATACACGGCTCACCCCGCAGCTGCCCACCGCTCTCCCCACAAACACAACCACATTAAAGACTGCGGATCAATTCTTCCCAGGATCTGCTTCCCACCTTTCCCCTCCTTGGCTTATCCAGTTCTGCTTCCTTTGGTGCCACGGGCCTCGCTCCTTTCTCGGCCGGTTCCTCTGCTTCATTTTCCTGTGGCTATCGTCTTCCTCCTGTCTTTCAAAACATTCTCCCGAATCTTCTCTGACACAGACAAAAGGTCAGGACCCACGGTCCCCACTTGCTCTGCGTCCGAGTGGCTGTGCCTCCTGGACCGACAGGGAGCCCGGGGCAGACAGAGCGCAATGGCCGCAGTGCCGGGAGTGGTTTGGGTCCCTCTGCCCTCTGCGGGTGGAGGCCCCGCTGTCCCTTCTTCCCAGCCCCGCTGTCCCTTCTTCCCTCGTGGCCTCTGGATCCCCTGACCTCGGAGGCCCTAATTTCCGAGCGTCTCCTGCACTGTGCACGGTTGGGGCGCTGACCCTCATCTGACAGAAGGGGACACAGACTCCGAGGGTGTCACGGGGTGTCGCAGCCCCTGCCCTGCCACGCTGCCCGCAGCTGCGGGGGATGTGACGCCAGCCTCAGGGCATCTTCCAAGGGCCGCCTCGTTTTCTGCCCTCGACACTCCAGCCTGGTGGCAGGAAGGTAAACAAAGGCCAGAGGGACAGTGCCCCGCATGGCGTCACACGGGCCAAAGCAGTGCCTTATTAGTGTTAGCGACATAGCCACCGGATAAAAATGGTGCTCAAAAGTCCAACGTGTATTTTATCAAAACAGCGATTATTTCTATTAAAGCTCGTGATTCAATAAGAGAAAATTTGCACTCGTCATTGAGGAAAGATCATAAATACGTTTCGCGTAATAGATCATTTCAAGTAACAAAGATCCCTAAACTTTTATCAAATAATATTTATTAAAAAAAAACTTAGAAAGCGTGGTCAGCATTTGTAACATTGTCTACCGTTTAGTTTCAGATAGTCAAGCAGATGATCTCTGGGCTGGTTTAAGACTCACCCTGTGGCTCAGGGAAGCTGTACGCTGCACATCCAGCTCATGTGCAAACATGGCAGAGCTCTCCAAGTGGCCAGTACTCAAAGGGCCAAGATCCCAGACAGGATGGGCGAGCAGAGATATACATCATTTTACCCACAGGGCACTTGCTAATTTACAAAAATACAAAAAACAAGAATGGTTGAGAGGCTAAGAAGCTGAGCATAATTTCTGGCACTCTCACGCGGCAGATGAAAATCGGAGTTCAGGGGGGCCCGGGTTGGCGCCCCACCCTTTCGGTTTGGCCCTCAGACGGGCCGACCAGGAGTGAGAGTGACCTGGACACTCTCTGCAAGACTGAGGACGAGCGTCTGCGCAGTTCGGTCTCCCATGAGTCTGCACCTGCCGCAGCCGCCTCCGGACCGTTGACCCCACAGTCTGCCCGCTCACCCTGACGGACCTCAGCCCGCTTCCCATCCACGGCTCCCCGCGCACCATCTTTCTTTCTCTCACTCACTTATTCGTCAAGATTTTTAAATGGTATTTTGTTGAGAATTATGGCATCGGAAGCAGAAGGGGACACTTCTAGAATAGGCCCGGGTGGCATGGGGCCAGACCTCAGCATCACCCGGAGAAATCTTTTAACTCGGTTTCCAAGTTTCTTTATATTCGAAATGCACATAGTCTTAACAAATCTTTTCCAAATACTGGGAGCTGGTGTGCTGGAGAGAGCCGCCTGGGGCTCTAAGCTCCCTGTACCCGGGGCTCTAAGCTCGCTGTGGTCACTTAGTTATTCCAAAGGCAATAAAGAAGCACCAGGCATTGTGCTTACCGCCTCGCTCTCCCCAAACACAGTAGTCCAATCCATACGTTTGACATTAAGTCTCCGTCTGGTTCTTTAATAAATACGTAGTCCATTAAAATGGCAGTCCACGCCTTTTGAGCATCCTAGACATCGGAGCGTTATACATGGGATTTCTTAGACAAATAATGTATCACGTTAGTAAAAGACCTAATCAAATGTCGTCGTTGCTTCTCAGGCGCCCGCCGAAGCTGAGAGGAGCCCCTGGAGTCCTGCCTGAGCTAAAGTTCTTAAGCGCCGGCCACCACCAACGCATCAGTCAGCGCGGGGCTCCAGGGGCCTGGGGGGCTGGGGGACTCCCGGGCGTCTGGGGGTTCCAGAGGGCTG
>NW_024340693.1:3908572-3937941 GCF_902729225.1 Pteropus medius | reverse complement strand
TGTGGGTCCGGAGGTCTGGGGCCTCCGAGGGGCTGGGGTCTCGGGGGAGGAGCTGGGGGGCGGGGGGCGCGGCGAGGCTCGCCTCTCTCCTCCCAGTCCCAGCGCCGTTTCGCCGAGGCCACCGCAATGTGTCTGCCGCCCTCGCCGTGGACTAGAACGGGGCTCTCCGACCTTCCGTGACAGAGCTATAGCGAGAAGCGTTTTGACGTTGGGTCCGGGGCGCACGCGAGTGTGAAAACACACCCGCGAAGCAAACACTTCACGAAACGGTTATTTAACCCTTACTAAGAGCAACGCCTCTGGCGTTATCTATTTTATTCTACTTCATTTAATTTGTGGGGGGGGGGAAGGAAAAGAAATTTACTTCCCAGCCTACTAACGAGGTGGAGGGACAAGCGACACTAGAAAGGAAGAAACGGCTATCCATGGTTTTTTCCAGCACCTTCCGAGCATGTGCGTTCTGCCAAAACCTCCTGACAAGTCTGTCCGGCGCCACCTACCGTCCGCTCTGGGTGATGCAAGTACCTTTTTTTCCTGGCACAGAGACTTAAGGATGCAATTAAATCGGGGAGTTCTACGCACCGACATGTGCCCCAGCAACGGCTCTGAAGCAGTTTAGGGAGAAGTTTAGATGAACAGCCAACACACAAACCCAGATGTGAACTCTCAGACCAAAGACAGCGTTGGAGTCAGAGAACACCCACCCCCTTGGGCCTCAGCGAGCAAGGCTGACTGCGTAATCGGTTTCCAGACAGTGACAAATTTAAGCTCAGGATGTTTTAGACTAGCACCTGATGAAAAGCAGCTGTAGTCTGCCAAATACTATAACCATTGCTCCATAGTCCTCTGTCAAACCTATATCTATAATTTTCTTTTACTAAAGCAACTCACAACACGAGCACTTTCTCCGTATTCCAAAAGCTCTTCAAGATGACATACAGCACAATACTGTCGTAACAGAAACTGAAATGTAGAAATCTCTTCTGTTATTCTGTGAATGATGCAAAATTTCCACTTTGACAAGCCACCATAGCTTATGGGATTTAATTTTTATAATCGACAGAAGCTAATTTCCCCTACTGGTTCGCTTAGGGAGCTTCAGCTGCGCATTCATTTCTGCTTGACATGTGCTTCCGATATGAATACATTTGGAAGAAACTTTGTTATCTCTCCACAGTCTGCTTACATGATCACAAAGGAGCATGTGTTCATCCAGGAGAGCCAAGGAAATCGAACTATTTTAACCCTGGCCAGCAACTCGAATTTCCCCGAAATATTTTATGTGTGAATGTAAGAATAGAATGGAGGGAAAGGGAAGGCTTGTAACACAGTTTCAGCTACAACTCAAAAGCTAGAATTTTAATGAAATGCCTTTAATTTGAAAGTTGAGAAGAACAATTAAATTATCGAAGTCTAAGATTTTTTTTAACTCTATGAATGTAATAATTTTTCCCCCTACAGGATTTAACATGAACAATTTGCAGGACCCATATGTTAGGATTGGGTCAATGATGCAGAGAGGGAAATCATAGTGAAATGCCGTTTTCCTGCACTAACTGTCACAAAATTAAAAAGGACCACACTCCTGCTTTAAAATCGTGTTATCATGTTTAAGTCACTATTAATTACCCAGATATGCCTGGGATTCATTATATCTTCAGTTTCCAACTGCTATTTTGGAGAGGGCTGAATTTTTCTTCTTCTTTTTCTTTTTTTTTTTTTTTTTTTTTTTTTTTTTTTTTTTTTTTTTTTGGTCGATTATTAACCTGATTAATATGTCAACAGCAAAGTCAAGAAAGTGGACGTGGACCAATAGCTAAAGGCTTTAATAATGAGAGCTGAGAGACATTCAATGGACCTCACTTGCTCCCAAACTGCCACGTGTTAGGACAGGGGCCCCACTATCACGAGTCTCTTCTTGTCTTGAGAACTTTTCTGCTCTCACCTATGTATGATTTGTGAGTCAGAAACTTAACAGAGACATTTTTTACGTGCATGCAGAGCATCTTTCCGGGAGGCACGAGAGGGGCTGCCCCATCAGGCACCTGGCAAGCAATCATTCATTGAAACATGTTGAGAAATAGTGCTTGTCTCATACTGACTTCTTGCACCATAGCAACTTTTCTTTTTGGTTTATTCATAAAACAACTGTTGAATTAAATACCAAATGGCTTTAAACATAGGCATTTCACCTTATAATCTGTCAATCGCATCACTTTACAGATCTGCATGAAGGGTCAGCTCAGCTCTAGACACCTGGGATTTGCTACGAAGCACGCCTGTAAAACTATTAGTTATATGTGCCTCTTATACGCTGGAGTGACAAGATGTGGCTGTCACAGATCCTCAGCGGTAACTCATCAATAGTTAATCCATTCGTGCCTGGTCTTCCCTGGGAATTACTCCCCACCGTGTTCTGTGGGAGCACAGCATAGGACAGGGCGATGCTTTCTCCAGGGGCCAGTAAGTAAAAAGATGAAGCTGTGTCTACAGCCACGCCACCCTGAACAAGCCCGATCCCGTCTGATCTCAGAAGTTAAGCAGGGTCGGGCCTGCTTAGTACTTGTGTGGGAGACCACCTAGGAAGACCAGGTGTTCTATGTGAAACCTGTGAAAACAGGGCGACAGAATTAAGGCTTATTCTCAATGTTCACATTTAATAAAGTAATGCTTTTAACCAGAAAATGCAGCAGTATGATTGTGCCCTTTATGAAATAATTACGGGACTTATAAAAATATTAATTTGTGGTGTAATCTGCTAATAGTGTATATGTCTAATCCTATGTGGAGAAAACTTTACGTTTCCAAGCGTGAGGCCCCTTTTCTATCTCGACTCTCCTCTTCTGCTCTATTCTGGAGGACACGTACTCACGCGCGCTCACACGCACACACACACACACACACGACACACACACACACGATTTCCTACCCTGCAGAGATCCAAGTCTGATGAGGAAGAAAACACCAACATACAGAAACAACAGAAATCACCCAAGACAGAGGAAAATCAAATGCTGAATTGTAGAGCTATAGATCCTAAAATATAGGCTGGCTGGGATACATAACTAGCGAACAACTCATTATATGCAAATCGGGAGAGTTAGTCATGGGAAACAAGGAAAAGGGATTCGAGCAGCACCCTATGATCACGTAGGGACACTAGAACCCAGGCTGAGATTTGCAAATAGGGAAAGTGAGTCAACTGTCGATTTGCAGCCATCTTCACCAGCGACTGCGGGCAGTGGCTCTGGACTCGCTTCTCCGCAACCCACCTGGCCTGCAACAGGCTCCTGACAGCGCTGTGCCGTGCCGGGAAACACTAAAGTGAGGGCCAGACCCCGCGCCCACCGCATCTCCGAGGTGCGCCGGGCACGGGGTGCCTCCGCTCCGCCCTGCTCTGCCCTGTCATTTCCAGCCAGCCGAGTCAGCGCATCTCTCGGTGGCCGAGCCGGGCTGGGCAGCTCTGGGGCTTTGTCTCTTCATGAACAGACACGCCTTCAAAGCCTAAGACTTAGAGCTGGGAGGTGGGGCGATGACCGCAGGACAAGGCTTCCGTGCGCCCCGAAAGACTCGCCGAAGTTGGCCTGGGGCAATGGGTGCCAACTTTACAAGGAAAAGTCAAACCCCTCGCGCTCACGGAGGCCGCCGTGAAAATCCATTTCTGAGGCCAGATCTGCCCAGTCAGGGTGAATCATCAGCAGCTTTGCTTCACGAAGACCTGACCCAAGTGAGGGCGCGCGTGAGAGCAAGCGCGTCCGCACCTCCACGCCGCCGCCCTGCCCGGGGACACACGGCAAGGTGCCCGTGGCCGAGCGCGAGGCGCCCCTGGGGTCCGCTCTTGTAGCGTTATTTCTCCATCCACTCGTGCTGTGAACATCCACCCTCTGTCACCTGGGTCTCAAGACCTCAAAATACCCAACCAGGGGTGAACCATGAGAACCCATAATCCGCGGCTGTCAGGCTCTTGGAGGGGACCGGGCGCCCAGGCCTTTCCCGAGGAGCCTGGCAGTGCGCCCCGTGTGCGGGGACGGGGGTCATGGGGTCATGGGGTCATGGGCTCCAGCCGCACTCTTCCTTTCCTTCCGCGTACCCTGCCCCACCCCCCCACCCCCACTCCAAGTGGAGTCTTCTTCGGGCGCTTTCTTAAAGATAGAAGGCGGAGGAAGAGGGCAGGGCGCGGGCGGAGCGCTGCCGCATGCTCTGCACGTCCAGGGCACTTGGCAGAGCCAGGCTTGCCCCGCCCCCCCCCCCCCCACCCCACCCCACCCCCGCCGCCCGCCTGCTCCGAGCGCCCCCAGACTCCAAGTACCCTTCCCGCCCAGGGCGACTGCGCGGCCCTCCGCGGCCTGAAATTAAATCCCCAGATCCTGGGCAATACTCGTTCCGCTAATAATTGTTTTTAAAAATTAAAGCAAAGCTTCAAATACAGTAGAACTCTTGAGAGAGGCCAAGCAGAAAATAACAGTGACAGCGGCAACGACCCTTTAGCGCCGCCCACCCCGCAGCGCGGGGAGCGGAGGCCGCGGCTCCGCGTCCTCCCCGAGGCTCCGACCCGCGCGCGCCGCGGAGGGGCTGGGCGCGGACGGCGGCCTGGGGGCCCCGGGGAGCTCTGGGGCCCGGAGGCCGCGCGCCCCACCCCGCCCCGCCCGCAGCGCCGGCGGGCGGGACAGCGAGGAGCCACCCCTCTGAGGCGCCCTCGGAGGAGGCGGAGTGTGCGGCGCGGTTAAAAGACGCCGCTGGAGCCGCAGGTGCCCAGACCCCGAAGCCCGCGCGCTCCACTCTCCCGGCCCGCAGCGAGCGCGGAGGCCGCCCAGGACCCCTCGGGACCGCCCAGGACCCCTCGGGACCACCCAGGACCCGCCGGAGCGCCCCGGCCGCGGCCGCAACCCCCCCGCACCCTCTGCCGCAGGTGAGGCCGCCCTGCCAGTGAGCCCGGATCACAGCCGCAAGGCTGGCGCCCTACCCTGGGCGCCTCGGGACCGTGGGGGCTGTGGGACCCGGCGGGGGAGGGAGCACGGCGCGGAGTGGGGACCCGGGACCGCCGGGGCTGTGGGGACCCGATCTGGGCCTCCTAGGTGGATCCCGCTCACACCGAGACCCTTGTGCTGTCCCTGTCCGGGACAGTCGCGACAGTGGACAGGTGGCGAGAGCCAACTTGTGGACAGAGAGTTTCTTCCGCGTAGTTTCGAAATTGGAGTAGGGCCACTGGGGAGGAGGGGACGGGGCGACACCAGCGCGGTGATCCATAGGGACAACGCGCGGGGAAGGGAACCCAGACAAGTCGCTCGCAGCAGCGCGATGGGCGAGGCAAGCTCTCATCCGCCGCCTCCTCCAGGACTGTTTAATCGGCCGCAGGCTCCTCTTGGAAAGGAAAGCTGGGTTAAGCAGGAGGTCTGCCTGGAGGTGGTGTCCTGTGCAGAGGCGCCAGGACTGCAGCCGGAGCAGGACACCGCTGCCTAAACTGAGATGGGGCTTCCTTGCTTGTCTTTTCCTAAACAATCCCAGGTGGCCTTTCCCAGCTGGAAGGACACTTGCTTGCACACGAGGTAGCGGGGGTGGGGTGTGGAAGTGGGGGGGCTGAGAGACCCGCCTTAGGACCCTCACATCAGCCCTCCTGCGCTCCTGCAGGGACACGAGCCTAATCAATGTGCGCCCCCCAGCCTTCCGACAGCTGGACACATACGACCTTTTACTTGGGACTCTGTCTCAAGGTGTGTGGGTAGTCATGTCCCCATTTGCCCTTCGAGTCTGTTTCAAGACTCCGATGTTAAGACAGTCACCATTAGACACCTGTGAGGAGGCCGGGTGCTTGTGGAGGTCAAGGTCCTCCAGGAGCACTGAGGAGAAATTAAGGGTGAAGAATTGCCTCTACTTTTCTGGAGCCCGGTGATTCACCCAGTGGCCTCCCCTGAATAATAGCCCCAGCTCCTCGCCTGCCTCTGGCTGGGCTCCAAGCCACCCCAGGGTGGCGAGGCCCAGGTAGGAGCCGCCTGTGACACACCTGAGGGGTCAGGAAGGGCAGAGGAGCAGCTCCTGTTGATTTACTCTGCTCGGTTCCTCCCTCTCGACCTGTCGCCCTGGTCCACCCGCAGCGCAGGTTACATTTTAATTTGCTCTTCTTATTTGGAGAGTCTGTGAACAGGTAGCTGCAGCTCCACCAAGAGCTTTAAAGTCACAACGACAGGGCAGGCTCGCTACAGTTTCCTCTGCTGGTGGCAATGGGACCAGGTCGGGTCACAGAAGAGCGTGGGGTCTCTGCCGGCTACTCTGGCAGAGGGCAGAGGTGTGGGGCCCCAGCCCCCGCCTCGCCCCGCCCCGATTTCAGCCGAAGGCACCACTGAGAACCCAGTTCCCACTGGCCAGCCCCAGTGAAGGACCGGAGGCCTCACACCGTCAGACGGTCTGGTTAAACCCGAGTCCAGTCCTTCCGTTGGAGCGGGACCAGGCTGAGGGGTGGCACCGTCAGCAGGAGACCCCAAGTTCACCTGAGTGAGATCCAGGTGGTCCGCATTTGAGGGTCGGGGTCGAACCTCGACGAAACCAGGGTTTCTCCTGAGGCTGCTTCTCTCCTTGCCCAGTAAGGCAAAATGTTTCTCAAGTGTACTTCAGTCTCACGTGACTTTCGTGTCTGCGACTCTCCTGTGTCTCTGCTGCCTCCCGGGACCAAGGTGGCACTGGACAGTTTCAGCCACACTTGGGTGCCCCTGCCCAGCTGAGGCTTGGTGGTGGCAGGCTGTCCCTCTGAGCCTGCTTGGGGAATCCATGGAGAGCAGGCCCCAACTCACTCACAACGAGGGGAGCGGGACACCTTTAAGTTAGAGAAGCGTGGTTGGGGCCGGCTCAGAAGGGGTGGGAAGCCGGGGGTGGAGGGGGGGTGCGGTCAGGAGTATGACGAGGTGGGACCTCGCTCAGACGGTCGGTCGGTCGATCGACCTGTAACTCTGCGTAAGCGCAGACGGCGCAGGTCCTGGGGCGGAGAGGCCGCTGCCTCGTGGCGGACTGACCCCTGGCCCCGCGCCCCTTGCACTAAGGGGTGCGTTACCCCGGCGACCTTCCGTTCTTCCATGTCCGTCACCTTGCAGGGCGTCCCTGGGAAACCACTGAGTGAAATGAAGGATTTTACTTTTCATAAAGTGCCTCTTTAGGGACACTTCTAAATCTCTAGCCCACGATAAAAACGCACAGCTCCAGCACCTACCCAGACAGGCAGCCGCGGGCGCAGGGCGGTCCATGCACACACGGCTCCCCAGAATCCGCGCCCACAGCGGCTTTTCTCCACGGACAGAAAGTTCCCAGCCCGCCCATCTTCACACAGAAGAAAGGGGAGCCCTTTGCGAAATTTTAATTTGGGGTGCCTCGAATGTACACTTTTGCACTGGCGAGAAGCACTTCACTGGCACACCCCGAGTCCACGACAATTCGTCGAAATAGTTTAAGGGAAGTGGCTCTGTGGGCCTCTGCGGGCCTCTGCAGCGAGGTCACCCCGCTAGGCTCAGTCCCAGGGGAAACGCCCGGAACTTGAAGTGAGAAAATAGGGCTGACCTGGCCCCAGAATACTGTTTGTCCGGTGCCGGGTGACCGGTGCTGGGCCGGGAGGACCCAGGGGGTGTCTGCGAGGGACCCCCTCATCATAGATTAGTGCCTCTGAGTTAGGGGCGCTTTTGCTCGTCCCGCCCCCTCCCCCCGCCCCGTTTTTGTTATGTGCCGAATACAAGCGAATGGCCACCCTTTGTCGGAGGACAGGAAACAGGCTCAAGGCTGGTGGGGGACGCTCCCCTTAATCCTGTGGCTAAGTTGGTCTGGTTTTTGCCTTTTTGGTGACATTGGGTGAGAGCTGGCGTTCGTTTGCACAGGGAAAGATCTGAGGTGAGTCACCCGGGTTCTGTCCTGAAGTCACCCCTCCCTCCTGCTCCTTTTGTCTGTCCAGGGCACGCGGCCCAGAGCAGGAGATGGATTGGGGCGCTTTGCAGACCATCCTCGGGGGCGTGAACAAGCACTCCACCAGCATCGGGAAGATCTGGCTCACCGTCCTCTTCATCTTCCGCATCATGATCCTCGTGGTGGCCGCGAAGGAGGTGTGGGGTGACGAGCAGGCCGACTTCACCTGCAACACCCAGCAGCCGGGCTGCAAGAACGTCTGCTACGACCACTTCTTCCCGGTGTCCCACATCCGGCTCTGGGCGCTGCAGCTCATCTTCGTGTCCACACCCGCCCTGCTGGTGGCCATGCACGTGGCCTACCGCCGACACGAGAAGAAAAGGAAGTTCATCAAGGGAGAGATAAAGAGTGAGTTCAAAGACCTCGAGGAGATCAAGACGCAGAAGGTCCGCATCGAAGGCTCGCTGTGGTGGACCTACACCAGCAGCATCTTCTTCCGAGTCGTCTTCGAGGCCGCCTTCATGTACGTCTTCTACATCATGTACGATGGGTTCGCCATGCAGCGCTTGGTGAAGTGTAACGCGTGGCCCTGCCCCAACACGGTGGACTGCTTCGTCTCCAGGCCCACGGAGAAGACCGTCTTCACCGTGTTCATGGTTGCCGTGTCCGGGATTTGCATCCTGCTAAATGTCACCGAACTGTGTTATTTGCTAATCAGATATTGTTCTGGAAAGTCCAAAAAACCAGTTTAGAGAAAAAAAAAAAATCGACTGCTCAGAAAGGATGAGGCAACCCGGGCTCAGCTGTCAAGGCAGAGTCACCGGCAATTTCCCAAGACCGAGATTCTTATCTTAAACATCTTCGACGCGACCATTCGAAACTTCTGTAGCTCTCACGTGAAATAGCAAGCCGGCTGTCTTCTCTCCCAGAGCCAAAGAACCGAAGCTTGGCCCCAGGCCGCACTGATTTCTACTCAGATTAGTTCCCTGCTGGCAGCTTGTCAGAGCAAGGTAGTTCCATATTTTGGAGAAAGGGTATTGGCGTGTGTTTCTCTTTCTTTGTGGGAAGGGGAGAAATGCCAGGTTCTAAAGAGCAGGCTGGGACCGTTTGGTCACCCCCCCCTGAGAGCTCCCTTTGCCGTTTCTCCCCGAATTAAAGGTAAACATAGAGAGTCTTGGCTCTTTTATTCGCTTTGGGAGTTTTGGTCTCTCATGACAGGCAAGGCCACATAATGCTTCCAACTCTGTTACACGTTTTTTCAGTGAACACTTTAAAATGAGGTATGTTCTTTTCATCCCCAAGACGTTCTGAAAACCATCCCATACTGTCTCCTGTTTCAGAGGCTGATTGTGATATGTGAACGGTATGTAATCAGATACGGCCGTTGAATTTAAAATACGGCCTCTTCCCTGTGCCACTGCGTTAACTGAGGTGACAGAAGCATTTCGGCCTCTCTCACGTGAAACAGACCAGAAGTTCTTAGCACTGGCTTCTGACAGCAAATGGCCTCATCTCACAATTTTAGGTATCATTTTGCAGGACAAATACAGGCTGGATGTACCACCAACTGCCACCAACTACAGGCTAGCTCAAGACACCTGTGTCTTCTGTCGGTGTCTGCCTTTTCCATGACTGTGGGACGGGGAAGGACGTGAATTTAAAGAGCCGGCTTGGGAATGTTTTGTGTCCACAGCACAATCTAATGGTGCAGAACAAAATGGGGAGGGAGGTAGTGACTGTTTCTAAAGAACAGGTAGAAAGACTGGACCCTAAACTCTGCTGATTAAAAATGCGTTTCGTCTTCTTCAAAGTTCCTTTGCTTCTCTCTTTAGCTTTCCATTTCCTTAAGTGAAAAGAGAATTAATGAATCTTTTTTTAAAAAAAAAAATTTGCAGTTTAGGGAAATATTTAGCAGTTCTATAGGATAAATGGAACTCTAATGTTATTATGCTTGAATGGCGTCCAAAAAATGGTACTGGGTACACTTCACTAACGGTCAGCATTTTCCTTTTGCCAAAAAAGACGTTGTAAAAACATTTTGTAATAGAAAATAAGAACTTGAATGACATGCTGGTAACTGAGATGATTTTGTAATGTCTCAAAGTCATTTAAAATATTAAAATATTATTACTTCATGTAATACCTCTATAAAATCTGTTTCAGTTTTTAATAGAATAGCAGACTTAAATGTTGTCTATAGTCAATTTTTTTTTAAGGAGGCCAATATTTTAGACATTATAACACCGAAGGGAGGCATTCCCAGGGTGTCTGACCCCATCCTGACCTCTTCTGCCCAGTCACAGAGCAGCTTCTGTCACCGGAAAGCGTGGAGGGTAAGGGATGAGGAAATCTGATTTCTGCCCGGCTCCGTGCCCACCCCCAACAGGTTTTTGACAAACACACACAGTGTGATGGGAGGACTGGTTGTGCGGCTTGGGTTCACAGGACCAGTTTGGCCTCTAGAAGAATCATGGAAGATGACACTCCAAAATTACATTCATGGCGAAGGTCGGCTGAGGTGTGAGAAAGATCCCACAAGTTGTCTTTCATGCAGGATCATCTTTCTGGTATTTGTGTGCAGCCACAGCGGGTCTTAGGGACCTGCCTTTCCTTCCTCACTGCCACCTTCCCCGGGAAATGAATCCAACCGCTCAGGTGTCCCTGCATGCAGGACTGCCTGGTGCTACCTGTTGCCGCCTGCTGCCACCTGCAGGCCTGCCTGGCCTCGGACACTGTCCCCGGACAGCCAGCACCCGCTCTGTCCTGCCACCAGGCAGGAGCCTTCAGTCCGAGCCCTTCAAAGCGTTTTCCACATCAACGATTATGAGGATTTTTATGGAGAACCACACACTTTTAAATAAATTAAAGGGATCCAAACCAGCCAATTTTCAGCCAGGTGTTGGAGAAGGGGCAAGAAATCGTCCCTACCCCCCGACGTGCTCTGTACGTGGCCTGTTCAAACAGCGCACGGGTTTGAACAGATGTGTTCGCTCTCACGAGCGCAAAGAGGGTGACTCTCAAGGTATGAAAAGGCTGGGTCACAATAATTACAGACCCCTTTTGACCCCTTTTATGAACCTGAAGAGAGATCTGGCCCCAGGCCCAGAAATTAGAGCGTGGGTTCTGGAAATGACCATCCCGAGCATCCACCTCAAATCGCCATTCGTAGTTTGTACTAGGTAGGAAAAGGCTGTTGTTTGTGTCTCACGATTCCGCCCGAGGATTCCGTGTCAGGTTGGCCACGTTGAGCCCGGGCCTCAGGGGCCAGCCTTCAGCCCCCACCCCCACCCCGCCCGCCCCCCTGTGCCGGCTGAGCATCAGCGTCCCGCGTTCAGGCCCTGGGTGCAGCTGCTACCTGCCTTGTGGGAGGCGCGGTGATAAGCCGAGATTCGTGGTCACAACCAACTCCACTGCAGGTGTCAGACCTGGGCCACGATCGGTATGGTTGGAGCAGGAAGGACAGACATGGTCTTCTCCAGGGGGCCTGGGCCCGAGCTGCCATCACGGACCCAAGGGCCAACTCGGGAGCAGCGGCGGCTGCCGAGAGGGTCTGCCGTGGGCTTTCAGGGCTCCCGTTCCTCCAGACCCCAACTTCCTCACCTCAGAGTGGGCTCACTGAGTACCACGCAAGGCTAATGATCAGGTAAGGTAATTTACGTAAAAAACCCCCATGTAGCAAAGCGCTGCATAAAATCTGATCATCTCTTTCCCATCAGACAGATCCCAAGCTGGAAAGATGACAAATGGCAATGGAGATAGCAATGACTTGAGCAAAACTTGACAAACCAGAAGCTTGAAAAGGTGCACATGTGCGCGACACCTGAACTGGTACAATAGGGGGACACTGGCCACATAGGATGAGAGAGCAGTGTCCGAGGGCACACGTAGCTGCACAGGTCAGGTGATGACAGCTGCGTCACTCTGTCTTACAGAAAGAACAATACCGTGACACAGAGGCATCGGTTCACCTAGTCAGGGTCCCTGGATCCCTTCCATCCGTGTGGTAGGCGCCGGGGTGCAGCTGCCTCCAGGCAGGACCACCCCCGGGGACCGGATCAGGAAGCTGAGCTCGGGCTCAGAGCATCACGCGCCAAGGCCGGTGGTGGATGTCCCCATCACACAGAGGACAGAGACGCACCTACTAGACTCCCCCTCGGCCATTTCACCCCTGCAGCCAGGAGGGACTCCCGGCCCGCCCAGTGCTGACGGGTTGGGCAGGCTGTCCCAACTGCACAGGACACGCCGTGCACACTATTCCTGCACATCTCCGATGACTCCTTTGCTCGGCCACTATTTCCTGAGTGCCACCGAGTGCCGGCCACCACTGGGCACCGGGACCAACCAAACCTGTGCCTTCGTGTTGCAGGAGACAGGCTATGGGCGTACCCCTGCAGGTTGTCCGTGCCGCAGATGGTGCAGGGGAGGAACCAGCGGAAGGGACATGTCAGGGCAGAGAAAATCGCCCTTCAGTATCAGGCAGCCAGGGAGGGCCTCTCTGCCAGGCGATGGGGAAGCAGGCCCAGCGGCCTCTCAAGGAAAGCGGTCCAGTGGGAGGGGGGCGGCGCCCACCGACCCCAGAGTCAAGGGCAGAGCGGGGCAGGCAGGCCACAGAGGGCGGGCAGTGCAGGTGGACTCGTGGCGGCTCGCTGGGATGTCCATGCGGGCTCTGCCTCCGGCCGGCCCGCACGAGTGCCCTTCCCGCCAAGAACCAGGGGTAGCTGACAGCAGATCCCAGCTGTGACAGCATCGCCACTGGCGTGGTCTAAGCTGGTGTCCGCTGCCTAAAAGCCGCATCGCCTTTCCTCATTTTCAATGGAAAGGCCACCAGCGTGATTCATGCAGCTATGGAATCAGGATATGAACACCTCTGCGTTGACAAGCGAATGCCAAAAGGTAAAGTCAAAAGTGGAAGTCCCGAATCTTCTCAGTACGAACACCTGGCGCACCTCCCAGCCTAGGTCCTCTGCCATCGCGGACACTCGCGCACGCACACACGCACGCAACACGCGCACGCACACACACACGGCAGTTGCATTCTTACAGAACTCTCCTGTGGCAGTTTCTCAGTTACTAATGGGCCTTGGAGGTCTCAGCCCGTCCGTGGTCGGTACCAACAGGCCTACCTGCTCCGTGGGACAGATGCACACGCCCTGCAGAATGCGCGCGCCCAAGGCCGCGCGCCGTCTCCTTGGTTCCGCAGTTACACAGTCCGAGTTTCCCAAAGGGAACCCTCCCGGCGCCCCACCCTCATCTCGCCAGCCTTCCCTTCTTCCCGCATGTGCGGGCCATTTTCCAGCCCATACAGGGCTCTCTGTTTCCCTGTTAAACTTCATTGCTGATTTGGGCTGATCCCTCTGGCCTGTCCAGGTCTTTCTGTGCCTGTTTTCCGTCCATTAGCAATTTCTTCCAACTTTACGTCATCTGTCAGTTTAAATAGCCCGCTCTCCCTATGGTCACTTAAACCAATAAAAATTTTGACTATGGAATGCCAGCAAGGCTTCCCTTCTCACTAACGTCAGCGCATTCACCGCGCAAAGTGAGCCCGCCCGAGTCTTGAGGATAAACACACTGAGCAGCGTTTTCATCACCAGCCAGGTCCAGACTCGAACCGCGCGGGCCGCCGCTCGCTGCCGCCACCTGCTGTGCGCAGGGGAAACTGCAGGGCGCCGCCTCCTCCCGGTCCCCGGGGCCCCCGAGGGGGTGGGGACCCGCCCGCGCCGGCTCCTCGGGACACTGCTGTCCCCGCACGGCGCGTCCGGCTCCCGTAAGCCTCCCGCTCCCGCGCTCTGGAGTTTGTCTTTCCGGTCGGTGGCTCTCAGGCTTCTGTGGCTTCGTTAGGGTCACCGTGGCAAGGAAAACAAAAGCCCAGGCGCGCGCACGCGCTTTCCTCTCCGAGGTGGCCGGGGGCGATGTTAGCGACCTACCCGCTGGCCGCCCGGTGGAGGAGATTTAAGGTCTTTCCTCCTCAGGGGTGACATCACCACACTTGACAGGGAACCTGCGACACAGGCCAAGAGCACAAATGGACCCGTCCTGCCTGTGACTGTGTCCCCTAGGCTCAGGCCACTCTGCACCACGGTCACTCCCCAGGGTTCAGCCCGGGCCCCACCCTTCTGACCGGCGCTGGTCCTTCTAACAGCTGGAAAGGGGCTCAGAACCCCCTTCCGAGGTAGGGGTGCACTGGCTCCAGAAATGGGGCAAAGCTGGGGTCTCTGCTTATTTTCAGCCCCCGTGGAGCAGCTGCCATGGCCCACCTGCCCTGAGCTGTCCTGATCAGCCCTCTGCCTGTCCTGGAGACCTCACCTGTTCAGGTGACCCCAGGAGAAAGCAAGCTAAGCGTCCCCTGGCCCATCTGAAGTCCCCTCTCTGAGGGACTCCAGGTGAATCAGTGAAGCAGGTGGCAGTTTCATGGACTCGGGTTTGTAAAGTGAGAAAGATGCTCGAGAAGGTCTTCCGACAGTTTCATTCTCTGAGGAGCCAGAGAGTGGTTTCCGTTTCTCCTTCCCTGATCAGCAAAGAGCTAAGAGCGCGTAAGGCTTGTAGCCTCCTCACAGCTGTCACTGGCCTTCCAGGGGTGACACGTGGCACAGCTTCTGTGCCTAGGCTCTCGCCGAGTGCAGTGAACCACCCCATATCCTGGGCACATCCTTTCACAGAAATACAGCGATCCGATTACGACGAACGCGGTAGCTCTTAGAACTTTCTAGAAACTTCTGTGATTCAATCCGGCGTCTTCCATTCGACACGGCGTGTTGGGCATATTCTCTCCATTAAATAACACCGTTTTCATTCACCTACACAGCTAACGCCCTTAAAAACACCTTTCGATGTGCTTTTACCAAGGCCGTGAGATGCAGCAGAGTGAGGCGAACACATTTATTCTCCGAAATCGCGTGTTGTCTGCTCGCGTGGGCGGCCGGCACGCGCAGACGCACCCGCGTTCTGCTTCGTGAGCTAAGGCAGCACCGTGCATTGGAAGAGCCATTGAAAGAAATCGCATTACTAGTCACCTGCAAAACTGGCTTTCGTAGAACTTTGGTAAGATCGTCTATAAAGAGCGTATTAAAGGAAACGTTCCCTGAACCATCGCTACCCGCGGGCGGAGGCTGCGTCTCTCTTGGAAGCATCTGCTACATACAGTGTGTTCTCCACGCCTGGGTTGGGATACGATTTTCTTTTCATGAAATAACAGGGCTTGCACACACACACACACGTAGGGAGCTGGTGTTCCGTGAGACGTTTTTGTACGTGTGCCTTTAGAGAATCATTAAAGGCAACGCACCGTGGTGAACACAACTTCCACAAGGAAGCGACTAAATTCTATTACCCTTAGAAACGCACCTGCCACATCCACCTCCGAGGAGCTTCGACGCTGCTCCGCGCAGCGTGATGAAGTCTCACGCCGTCCTGAGCTGCCCCAACCTTCATTTCCTCGCGTGGATCCCCCTCCGTCTCCAGATGCCACTGACGTTTGTGCTGGTCCCTAGCTTTGCCTCCTCTAGAAGACGAGGTAGTTCAAGCCGTGTACGCGGCCTTTACAGATGGGCTTCTTCCTCTTCGTGGTACGAAGTTAGTTAAGTTTCCTCCATATGTTTTGAAAGCTTCGCAGTTCATTTCTTTCTAGCAAAGGAGAACATTGCAGTCTCTGGATGGACCACATTTTGTGTTTCCATCCAAATACTGAAGAGCTCCTCGGTCACCTCTACATGTGGCAATTAGAACCACGGCTGGTATAAAGGTCCGGTTCTGTGTGCACGTATGTTTGCAGCCACTTTGCGTGTATACCAAGGAGCGTGCCTGCTGGATCGTAAGGTAGAAGTGTAATGAGTTTTGTGAGAAATGACCAAGCGATCTTCCAATGTGGCTGCACCGTTTCGTACTTCGCCAGCGATGAATGAGACAGACCGCCAGTTGGTTCACATTGGTGGTGTCGACCTTCCAGGTTACGGCCATTCTAACGGGTGCGTGACAGTACCTCGTTGTTTTAATTTGCATATCCTTGATGACCGAGGATATGGAATGTCACTTTATATACTTTCTTGCCATCACATATCTTCTTTGCTGAAGTGTCTGTTAGGTCTTTGGCCCGTTTTTAATTGAGTTGAGTGTTTCCTTAGCGTTGACCTTCAAGTGTTCTTCATATATTTTGAATGACGGTCGTTTATCGTCTGTGTCTGTGGCAAATATTTTCTCCCAGTCGGTGGCCGGGCTTCTCATTCTCCTACATTACCTTTTGTAGAGCAAACGATTTTGTAGTTTTAATAAAATTAGCTTACCAATTATTTCTTTTATGCATCACGCCTGTGGTGTTCTATCTAAAAAGTCAATGTCATATTTATGATCATTTAGTTTTCTCTTGGGTCATGTTATGGTTGTTTTATAGGTTTGTATTTCACAGTCAGGTCAGTGATTGATTTTGGGTTAGACTTTGTGCGCACTGTGAGGTCTGGGTCTAGATTCACGGTTGTGCACATGGAAAGTCAGTTGCTCCAACACCGTTTGTTGAAAGGACTATCTTTCCTCTATTTTTTGCATTTGACTCTTGGTCAAAAATTAGTTGACTATATTTCTGTGGGTTGATTTTTGGTCTCTCTCTTCCAGTCTATGTGTGTGTCTGGCTACTCTTGCACGAATGCTTTTGCTTGTACCTTTCTAGCAAGCCTCGCCGTTGAGTAGTGTGAGCTCTTTAACTTTGTAATACTCCTTCCAAATCGCGATGACTGTTGCATGGTTTTGTAGCCGTTTTAGCAACATTAGTTCCACCGTTTCATGAACACAGTAGATCTTTCCATTTATTTGTGCCTTTTCCAATTTCTTCCATTCGTATTTTGTAGTTTTTCATTTACAGAACTTTTCATCCCTTGGTTACATTTATTCCTAAGTATTTTATTGTGTCCGATGCTGTCCTAGAGGAGATTATTTTCTTTATTTCTTTTTCAGATAGTTCTTTGTTAGTGTATAGAAATGTAACTAATTTTTCTGTGTATTTCGTAACCACACGACCTTACTGTACATGTTTATTAGTTCTCACAGTTTTTGGTAGGATATTTAAGGTTTTCTACAGATAAGATTACATCATCTGCAGACGGAGGTGGTTTTGCTTCTCCCTCTCTGGTTGGATGGCCTTCATTTCCCTTTCCTGCATAACTGCTCCAGCAGCGTCTCCCCGTAGCCAGGAAAAAAGTGGTCAGATGCCGACACTTGCCCTCCTCCATGTTTTAGAGGATGAATTTGTCCGCCGTTCGATGTTGAGTATGGCGTCAGGCGTGGGCTTGTCATACACGCCCTACATTTTGTCAAAGGATCTTTCACCTTACCTGACTTGTTGAGAATTTTATTTTTAAACGGTGTTGAATTGTTGGGGTCAGGGTCAGGGTCGAGGACAGGGTGAGAGGTCAAGGTCGGGGCAGGTTCAGAGGTAGGAACAGGCAGCTCAGCTCTGACATATGAGCACCCAGTAGAGGTGTGTGGATTTATACAGGACTAGGTGCTGACCACCTGCCAGCCCCAACACCCCCCCTCGTGGGCCCTCCTGGGACAGACTGGTCCTTCCACAGGCAGCGGTGGACAGTCAGGTCCCAGGCAGGCCAGCCTCTGGCCCTCCAGGTGGTCATCTGCACCCCACGGCCGGAGCCAGCCTGGCCTCGTCCAGCCCCCCAGCCAGCGACGGAGCTGACGGGGCTGCTGGGCACAGGGACAGCCACTTGGGCAACCCAGAGGGTTTCAACCTGCAGCACCCACGGGATTGAGATGAGCACCTCCTCCATCACAGCCTCAGCCTTCGAGAGCGGCGAGGACCCTGCAGAGGCAAGTGGGGCCCCGGCCACGACCCTCCGTCCCCCGCCTGTAACAAACCCCTGCCGCTGGCACCCCAACAGCATGCGTGTCCAGCCCGCGGTGTGGAATGATCCCCTGTCCCCTGGCCTCCGGAGCTGAGGGCCCTCCTGCTGCCATGGGAGGGCACCGGGGACCGGGGCCAGGGGCTGCAACTGACTCCGTGACCTCCCCGGGCAGTTCCTGAGCCAACACTGTGCTTAGACGGACCCCGCAGTCACCACACTGGGGAAAGTGGGGTGCACACCGCCCAGGAGGACCAGACCGATGGGGCCCGGGTCTGAGAGCTGAGCGCCTGGGTGCAGGAAGGCTGCGGGGGGCAGATGGCAGCACTGCTCGCCCCCCGCCGCCCCTGGCCTCTTACACCCCCTAGAGCTGGGGAGGCCGGCCGGAGCTGGAGCAGAAGGGGCCTTGGGGACCCCATTCCGCGTGCAGCATTTGCAGAGGGGCTGAACACAGGCTGCCTGGGCAGCTGCCGGAATGGCCACCCCGCCCCCCATGCCGCTGTGGTGAGTGGACCCGACAGGTAGGTCGGAGCCCTCAGCTTCCTCCTGGCACAGTGTCTCATCCAAGGCCTGGGCCACTGTCAGGCTCAGAAGGCTGACCTCGTGCGGGAACTTCACGCCCTGGGAGGCCTACAGGTGTCCAGAAAACCTGGAAACACGGTGAGGGGTCAGCCAGACCACAGGCCACACACGCAGGGGGTGCTTGGGTACCTGGAGAGGCGGCCCTGCCAGTAGAGAATAACTTTCCTTCATGACAAACCCTGAGTGTTATCCCCTTGATGCCCACAAGATGGCAGCAGAGAATAACTTTTCATCATGACAAAGGCTAAATAAAGTGTTATTCCCGAGATGTCCACGAGATGGCAGCAGAGACCTACTTTTCATGATGACATACTCTCGGTTGTTATTCCTCAGTTGCACACGAGATGGCAGCAGAGAAGAGCATTTCCCTGCTTAGGGGCTTTGCCCACTTCTATCCAGACCCCTGTAAGATAACTCTCGTTTTAGGCCCGTCACATTTAGTTATAGCATCTAAAATATATCTTAATAAAATTTATAATTTTTTTCTTAAAGATCCCATACATCTTTTATTATACTTACTTTATATTAAAATTTGTTCGATGACTGTTATAAATTTTACTGTTGTAAATTTTTAAAAATTAAATTTTCTAACTGATTGTTGCTAGTACATAATTAGAGCATCGATGTTTGAATACTGATGTGTCCAGAACTTTTTCCAACCCTCTTATTCATGTCAGTGATCATTCTGCGATGTTCCTTGAAGATAATCGTATCGTCTTCGCAAATAAGTTTTGTTTCTTTCGTTCTAGACCTTATGCTGTTAGTTAGTTAGTTAGTTAGCTAGTTAG
This sequence comes from Pteropus medius, assembly GCF_902729225.1. Classification (NCBI taxonomy): domain Eukaryota; kingdom Metazoa; phylum Chordata; class Mammalia; order Chiroptera; family Pteropodidae; genus Pteropus; species Pteropus medius. Next base: position 3,918,854 of record NW_024340693.1, on the reverse strand, counting down.
TTAGCCCGTGGTCAAACCCAGAGGGCTGACGGCTGACACCTGGGGAGATTCTGGGGGCCCTAATGTCCCCTTGGATAGGACTGGGTCCCAGGCCCACCCTAAACCAACCACACCAGAGGGCGTGGGTTCAGCTCGGGGCTAGGACAAAGCCACTGTCCCCAGCCATGTGGGGGAGGGGCCCAAGCCGATCAGAGCTCAGCGGGAAGGAAGAGGGGGTGTGGGAGAAGCCACCCCAGGACCTGCCTCAGTCAGCAGTGTCATCACGAGAACGCAGGCGGACACAGCTATGTCCCCTACAGGCCCTGCCACTTGCCCCGGAGTGACTCTCTCTCTGGTTCCAGTTAACCCAAGACCAGCCGTTCAGTCCCTCTGTGAACCTAGGGGGCGGCGTTGTCTGTGAGTCGAGGGGCAGTGGTCCTTTTGGCAAGTGAGATGCCCACGGGTCCCATGTCCTCAGCCCCACACCTGTCCCAGTGTGTCCTCAGGTGGGGTCAGACACCGATGCCTGGACCTGAGGAAACACGCGGCAGTGCCCGTAATACTGTCCCTTTCCCCTCTGTCACTCACTCCTCGTCCCGGGCCCTCGGGTCTGCGAGGTCCCGCGTGTGTCTTCCTGCCCAGGTGCTGTCTGCCGCGCGGGTTAGACCTCTCTCTTTCGAATGACGTATGTGTGTAGTTTTATATCTTGATCAACGAATCCCATCTCGAATGTGCAGAGTTATGTCCCTGTGTTAATACGTCCAGTTCTTTGCCTGCTGTCCAGGCTGTCACCTGGTGTCTATAACCTGTGGCCGGAGCCGTGTCTCACTGAGTGACTGGGTCCTGTATTTTCTTCTATTCTAAGGCTCATTCTTAACATCTTCCTACTCCTTGTTGGCCTCCTTGTAAACCTCTGAACATAGAATCACTACGTATCTTCATTAAGCTGTTTTCTTAATGTTTGGAGCACACGTTGATGCCTACTTTTCGACAAAGTCTTTGACAGCTTCGCCAGTTTGTCACACGGGTTCTTGGGTGAGTCAGTGCTATAAATATTTTAAAATAATCCTTACAACCCTACAAAATAGGCATTGTCCTTAGTCTGTATATATATTTATTAAAAACAAAAAACAAAAAAAAAACAGAAGCCTAAAGATTAAGTAATTTGTTCAAAGTCATCCAAGTTGATCCCAGACCTGACTTCAAAGCCCAGCTGTTCTCCTGGGATTCTGAAATCTGTGCACCAAATGACAGTGTCAGTCAAAATGGACTGTTAAAATTCTCAGATTTTAAAAAATGCTTCTGAGGACACTGAGGTGACACGGCGCACAAACGGGGGGAGTTCAGGTGAGCGACACCCCAGAGGGAAACAGTGAGCCGGGAAGCCGGGCTCCAGAGCGCTGGACGGACCGTGTCGTCTGGCAGACGCCGGGCACGGAATAAAGCCCCACACGACGGCCACGTGGCACGTCGGGGCACACGCGGCAGCGGCCGGAGCCTGGGGGCCCAGCTCCGCCACGGCCAGGCGCCCCGCACCCCGGAGCCGGCGCCCTCCCCACGGCGACCAAACGAGCGAGGATCCGCTCACCGCGCTGCACGCCACCTCACACCCACACACGCCCGAGAAACGTCTGTGAGAAATAAAATCAGACACTGAACGACGTCCGAACGTGGCACAACTACGCTCCGGAGCCGGCGAAAGTCTCTGCCTAAGACTCTTGAATCACCTCCAGGGCCAAAAGAAATGTGTGTGTGCACGCGCTCGTGTGTGTGCGTGTGCTTGTGTGTGTGTGCACGTGTGTGTGCGTGTTTGCTCACCCAGCTCTTTTTGTATTTGGCTGAATCTCAGGAGAGACTGACACGCCTCTTCCCAACTGCTGATTCACTATGTCTACTCTGTATTTCCTAAAAGTTGTCATTTTGATAAAAAGGCAGAATATAAAAAATAATATTAAAGGACAACATTTGACACCATGGTCAGAGATGACAAAATAATAATAAATCTGTTTTCATACGCGAGTAGTGGTTTAAACCTTACTATCTAAGAAATAACTCACTTACTTTTTTCCAAGAACTGTCTTGCAAGCCACTCCCTCCCACCACGTCTGTAAAAGAGCTTCATATATAGTACATTCTTCTGAAGGCCGCCAAGTGTCCGGAGGGGATATGCGGAGTCACAGCCAGTCACCTCCTACACCCACATCCGGGAAGCCCCCTCCGGCTCGGCCAGGGAACGTGGGCCTGGACGCGGGCCGCTGTCTGCAATTGGGTCCGACCTTAATTACTGGTTATGTTCCCTCCTCTCCAGCCCTCGTCCCACCCCACTGTCTGTCTGTCTAACGAGCAACTATACTATGGAAATTTTAGTGGAAAGAAACTGAAGACACACTCGCAACAGTTACCAGGACGGGCGGTATGAAGGCACACTGAATTTTAGTTGACTGCTTCTCTTCGATTTTGCTAAAATATAGAATAAAGGCTGGAACAATACCGAATTTCCTGAAGAATGTAATGAAGTAAATTGGAAGAAAAAAGGGAAAAACAGTCGAGAGATAAAAAAAACAGGAAAATACACCAAAATTATGAATAGAAGTCACTTAAAAGAAGGGAAGTATTCTACAACCGATGAAGAAAGTTTTAATTCCTTTTCACGTTAGACAGTGTGCATGACAATCAGCTAACAGAAATGACTGTACAGGTCGAGGTGACATTAAACCAAGGATAAGCGTCACGAGAAAACCCCGTTTAATGAGCATGATGATGTTAGATACTATTATTTTTCATGACAGGATAAGATACGACTCATCGTGAAGAGAAAGCAAATGGTGCAGATCAAGGAGACGCGCTGAGGCTTTAATACGGCAGAGAAGCCTGCCCGGTCCAGACGCTTAGCAAAGTCCAGGGCGATTGAGGCGAAAGAGGCGAGTGAGATGCCCAGGGCCGGGCAGCCCCGCAGGCCGGCGACTCGGGCTGCGTTTCATCACCGGGTCTATGCAGCTTCCGCCTCTGGGTCAGTGGGCTGTCGTTTTGGCAGAGGGACCTTCAGTAGTAGCCTTGGCTATGATCAATCATTTTTCAACCATCAGGCTTCCAGGAAACTGTTTTAAAAGGGGTAGTTGAGTATTTTCACGTGACACGGTGAAGGCATCTAAATTTTTGGTGTTTTCCGTCTATAATTTTACTGCTACTTTTTATTCTTTTTTTTCATTTTGCACAATATTAAGTATTACGTGACATAAGCCTTTCCCTACTAATAAACAAGGTTATCCATTTGCAAACTCTACGTTGAGGTCCTGCGAAAGGAAAATTTAGAATGTGGGAACACACAGAAAAAAAATATTGAAAACCAGGAGAGAGTATTTTGAACCATCGTACACATTCAGTCACCATTAGCTGATAGTCTTTAACTTTGGCAAAACAGAAGAGGAATTAGAATTAAAACAGATATGAGAAATATCTTCTTACAAAAGAAGAGAGCCATACATGCCTTGCTTACCAATTAAGCACCTACTAGATTCTTCTTTAGTCGACACTCACAGAGTTCACATTTGAGCAGGTGAACAAAGCGTGCAAATACCTAACACCTCTGGAATATAACATTGAGAGACCACATGAAAGGCCTAGTTAGGCTCGGCCCCTATGCTATTTGTCTAAATTGCCAAGGCCAAAAGCGGTTTATTTTGTTTTTTGAAAAGACTGACGCAGAATGACCATAGTGAAGATAAGTCGTTAATTATTCAAATTTTTTTTTCCAAACAATACTGGTAAAAATTTATACTTTAACGGGGATGAATCAATAGCTCGATTTCAACACAAATCCCATCATCTTTAATACGAAATTGAAACCTGGGAGTCACGACAGAAAGATAGTTAAAGAACTCAGTTGTCGGGAAATCGCTCACCAATATCGAGATCAATACTCAGAGGGAAATGGAGTCTCAAGTTCCGTGCACACGGTCGACGGGTTAAGTTCACTCGACAATCACCCATCAACGGCACCAGGGCTCATGGGAGGCACACACGCAGACCCACAGAGCGGCCGGGGAGCTAAGAGTCGGCCCTGAGGTGACACCTGGGCCACGTAACGACACAAACAGCTGCAAAAAGGCTCAAGCCAAAAATGTGGTCTTCGAAATGGCAGACATGTTGGGGAGGTAAAGAGCAACACTTTTTAGACCCCGGAGTGTTCTAGCCAGTTGAGACTGTCATTAGCCGTCGCTTGAACTCATCGCTCCAGCCCCGACTGCTGAGCATGTTCCCAGCGGACCTCGTGTCTCTGCAGTGTTATGGGACACTAGGACACTACATCCAACCTGGCTCTCTGGCCGTTTAGCATGGAACACACACGTGCCGAATGAATGAAAATATTCTGCCTTTAAGGGAAAACAAACATTTCGCCGCTGGGTTTAGAGAGCAAAGCCCACTTTATTTAAACAAAGATATATTAAAGTAGACCACTTCAGTCGCCTGCACGTTTCTGATGATCAGAACTCTTTTTTAAAATGAAAATCCTTTTGAAACAAACCTGCTGGTGTAGATGTGGCCACAGGGGGGCGCCGCTGAGCTGCGCGCCTCCAATCACCTAAGGAGCCGTGACAGCTAAGAGTGTTACTCTGTGCTAAAGGCCAGGAATGTGTAAACAAACGCATCTGATCCTCCCAACCTGCCGGGAGGCGCTACTGCTGGTTCCTCACCATTATTATTATTTTTTTTTGATGAGGAAACTGGGACGACTTGCCCGAGGTCACACGCCCGTGAGCAGTGAGCTAGGATGCCACTTAGCCAGCCCTGGGCTCAAACGTGCTGCTTCAACCACTGCACGACCCTGTCTCTCTAGTGTCACCCAGTCAGTCACCTGAATTCCTGCACAAATGCAATGAAATCAGTTAAGCCAAGCTGAAAACACTTCTTCATTATTATATCTGAAAACTCATTCGCATAAACGTTTCTTAGTTTGTGTGTCTGGCTTTAACTTTAAAACAGGACATCTAAATGATGTTATCCAGAAGTAAATGAAATTATATCTATAAAATAATGGGGAGGAACCCCTACCTGTAATGAAATCGTTTATTTCACAAGGCAGTAAACACTTATCACGATAATTACATTAAACAGAAAGCAAAATGTAACATAGACATCGAAAAGCAGGCAGAATTCATACCGAGGCTGAAGTTATAATTTTTTAGTAAAATCAGACGTCGGCATGTAAACACATGGATAACGCGACCGTGAGACAGACATTCAGTCCCATCACAAAGGCGACTGCTAGCCCCTCGCATGACATTTCCATGTAGGAACCGTCCTTGGTAAATTAGGCGTGGAATGTTTGGACTGCTGACCCGCCTGACAAGAACCGGCGAACTCGTTCTGTGCGTTTCAACACAAAATGAAGGCTTTACTGCATTGTTCTAAAAATTCTGATCCAAGGCAGATAGAACACATCAAAGGAAGCCCTGGGAGCTTCCTCCCAGGTGAGCCGGTCGCCACTCACGTGACCTCTGCAGCCTTGGCTCCAGCTGGTTCTTATCGAATAGTGAGAGCTGCGGAAAGACAAGTTTGTGCTTCTTAAGACTAAAACGTGCCACGCCAGAGTACTGAAGTTTAAAACTTAAAACAAACACACTGGGAGAAATCTAATCCTCGGTAAAGAGAAATGGCATTGGAAAATTAGTTTCAGTTACCAGTAATTAACAGAGAATATGATAATGTTCCAGTATTTGTATCCATTAAAACCTACATTTGAGGCCAGAAACAACAGGTTTAACCGAGATTTGTAAATGAATCTATCTATTAATACAGAAAATAACAAAATCGTTATTCCTCAGTCAAAGTGGAGAACAAAATTTTTAAGGAAAATAATTTAAACATTAAGCATTTACTTTTGGACAATGGTGATTCGTTACTTTGGCATTGTTGGGGTTTTTTTTGAAGTCAGTCGGTAAACATTACAGAAGGCACAACTTTAATTCGCTTTACCCAAAACACTCAGAAAAAACTGGAAAAACCACGTATATTAGAAGATGCTACACTATACAAATCCGGGAGCTGGGAAGGTGCCCAGAGAAAATCAAAGGACAAATCGGTGGGAGGATGGGTGACAGAAGAGGTCACGCTGGGGTGTCGACAATCCTAGTGTGATGTGCCGTCTCCTACAGAAGCTCCTGTTGCCAGGTAATAACTGTCAACACGCAGACTAGTTTAAAACACCCCGAAGAGGAAGGGCGGGGAGGAGGATGGAGGGGAGCAGAGCACTTTCCTTTTGCCTTTGTGAGTGTTCGAAATGAGGACGATGAATTTGATAAACCTGTGCCCCCTGGGGACTCAGCACAGCAGAAATGATCAGCGGAGACGAGAATCCCAGTCATGTCTCCCCCCGCCCCTCCCCTGGCACGCCCTCGTTCCTTCTGCCTCTAGTGCCCCCAGATCCTTCTTCTTCTAAAACAAAGGTCGAATAAGCCTCTCACACTTGAGTATGAATCACTTTGAATCCATCACAGCCAAAATTGTTCGACAGGCTATTTCCGATCAAAATGGCAGTGGTCCATAGCTACGAAGGCAAGTCACAGCAATTATCTGAATCACGGGAAAAAATATTCTAAAAAAAAAATTTAAGTAGTTTTTTGGGATGCGGAAAGTTGAGCGTTCTAATAGTTTTTGCGTGACGGTCCTGGTCGCAGGAATGATAACGAGATTTATTGGCTGTTCGCCGTGTGTCAGACAAGCGAACAAAGCGGATAACATCATCTTTGTTTTCCAGACGAAGAAACTGAAGCTGAACATCTCGCCAAAGTGAACTAGAAGACCGAAGACAGCTCTGAGCATCTCTGAGCCCAAGTGCCCAAGGCTACAACTGAGAAGGTTTCTCAGCCTCGGCGTGATTGATGTCTGAGACAGGATAGCTCTTCGTGGTGGGGGCCGCTTCGCGCCCTGTCGGATGTGTAACGTCATCCCTGGTCTCTCCCCACTGGGTGCCAGTGGCACCCTGCCCTCTGACAAGTCATGGCAGTAACAGAATATCCCCAGACACTGCCTCATGTCGCCCAGGGACCAAATCGCCTTGGCTGAGAACCACGGTGTGAAGCCCTTGTCGAAACATCAAGCCCACATGGGGATCGGTTATCCACGCCTGCCACGGGCGAAGGATCGAGCTGGGGACAAAGGGCGTGGGCAGAGCTAAGGCACAAGGTGCCACATGTTTCATATCCCCAGTCTAATGCCCTTGAAGTTTCACCAAGAGCTCAGCCTCGTTGTGAACACCAAATGAAGGGTCCTTTAGCTTAAATACAGATCGCACTAAAAACCATTTTCCTTACTCCAAATTTCGCTCCTGCGTATCACGTGGCCTAGAATGATACGCTGGCCTTGGCTTTGTCATCTGCTGGAACCCAGTGACGCATCTGCCTACTCGTAATTCATTTTTTGTCTTGTGATTGGTAATGCTTTATTCCGTAGCTTGTGCATCACTGAGCAGTTTTTAGGTCTTATAATAATAACCTGTTTTTTTTTGCTACTGCGGGACTTTATTTCCCAATTAATATTTAAAACATGCCATATTATATCAGTTCAATTACAACGATCAATGATCTAATATGTCATGGACTTTAAAATGATGAAATCACAGAATTCAGATTCGAGTGTATAACTCTGAGAGCTTATGGGATTCTCATTCCCTACCCCCTCCCCCCGAGACCCAAGCACCGAGGACCTTGTAGGGCTGGATAAAGAGGTTCCTCCCTCGGGGGTCGTGGTGACCGGGCCGCTGGGAGAGCATGAAACTCGGCGGCACCCAAATGGAAAATAGGCAAATAATGCATAATTGAGGTTTAAAGGGAATCATCCAAAATTAATTATTTTTAAAATGGCATGCTTAGCTAGGAACGCCCCAACTAAACAACCCGGATTTACTGAACGCCTCGGCTCCCGTTACATAAATCACGTCGCTGTAGCCTCTCAGCCACTGGGGAGGGTCCTGGCCACTTTGCAAAGGGAGAAGCTGCAAATCTGACCTAGGGGGAAGACATCACCCCTCTGAGGCAGGTCCTACAGTCACCCCCACTTTACAGAGAGAAGCCCAGGCACAGAAGGGTTCGGGGTTCAGTCACAGAGCCAAGAATCCCCTGGGGCCATGTGGATTGGGGGGGGCGGGTCTCCTGACCACCCTCTCCTGCTCGCAAAGCACCAGGGGGGAAGTTAGGTGTGAAAATAAACACCTTAGAGATGACCAGGTTGAGAGCGAACCTTCTGCAGAATGCCCCCCAGCACCGCACCTGAAGGCGGGGCGGCAGGTGGGAGGGGGCTGGGGACGTGGTTAATGCCCCGCTTCTGCGATTCTTCCAAAAAGCCCCGCCCATGTAGACAGGTGGCAACAGCCCCTGAGAAGGCTTGAGAGGGACCCAGGCGCTGGCAGAGCTTCTGGCTGACCCTTCCCTTAGGGGCGGGGGGCCCGGCCAGGAGGCAGCTCTGACCCCTTCGTCCCCGAGGCCCCCGGGCAACTGCCCATCACCGGCCGCTACCTGCCGGGAGCAGGAAAGGAAGTCGCGAGGCAAGGTGCGCAGGCGCGATGCGGGGGCCCCAGGGCCACCTGCCAGGGGGGCGTCCGCAGCGGGCCCCGGACGCGCGCGCGCGCGGCCACCCGCCACTTCGCTGGAAAGGGCGGAGGGCGTTGATGGTCCCACATCGTCGTATGCAGGACCTTACAGAGGTCACTGTCCCCGGGGTCTCTACAGCACAGATGTCACCGCTTCCGTGACGTTGGAGTCACACGCTGTCCTCATGGACCCTGTGCACAGCTGCTCTGGCTGCTGCGTCTCGTATCGTGAACGTGTCATCTCCGAGCTGAAATGCGCTTAGGTTGTTGCCGAGACTATAGAAAAGTAAAATAAAATGCACCTGTCGTCTCGGAAACAGCCAGCGCGGTCACCGTTAGTTCGCCCTGTCCTCCTCTAGGATGCGTCGTGGGTAACTAAGCCCGAGCGACCCTCCTGCCTGCTCCCGGCGGCGAACCCCCAGGGCAGGGCGCAGCCCCGCGGCCCGGAGGGACTCCCCCAAGAGGGCACCTGTCAGCAGGCCGCGGGGGGCTGAAGGCTTGCAGGGCCTCCCAGGGGACAGGAACAGCCAGCCGTAGACCCCGGGATGTGTCCTCACAGTGTGAACATTTCGCTGGACACCAAATACAAGCCCATGAAAGCTCAGGTGGCCAGGACTCGGTCCCCTTCGGAGGGTGTCTCTGCAGGTAGGGGTGACGCTGACCCTCGTGGCAGGAGCCACCACCCCCCAACCCCCACTGCGGACGGCAGGAGCCCGGCTTCGGGCCAGTAAGACCTTCCCCGAGCGGGCCCAGGAGAGGACGTCCACGCCCGCAGAGAAAGTTTACAGGAGTCCGTCTGAGCCGGACGTTGGGGACATGGCCCCGAAGCATGACCTCAAGGGACAGAGAAAACGCTCTGGAGAAGGGCAGGTCTGCTGTGCGTGTCATGCATTTGGAATCAACGAGAGAAGGGAAGGAAGGCGCCTGGAAATCCCACCAGGGAGGCGGAGAGAGCGCGAAGCAGAACCAGGAGCCTCGGGGCAGGGACCGAGAGCAGAGGGCGGGGCGCCGGCCTCCCCGGCAGGTGCAGGAGGGTTCGCGCTGACATTTGCTGCACACAGATGGCATGTGGGCAGCAAGATAACAGGGGACTCTGGTCTCCAGCTCGGGGCCCGCCGTCGCGCCTTCCCAGGGCCTGGAAAAGAAAATAACCCTGACATTTCAAAGGTATGTGATCCTAGATGCAGAGGACCGTGCACAGGGCTCACTTAAGGCAAAGCGTGACCTTTGCTGAGGCAGTTATAGGCCGGGGACGTGACTGCCCACCATGACCTGCCCAGGTAGGAATGCAGGCTCAATCAGTCCTCTGCGGTCACCCGGGGCACTGGGTTCGCAGGCCTGCCCAGCAGCCCCCGGAGCTGGTTGGGTCTGATGGGTTGCCCCCTTTTCACTCCCTGGGGACCTGGAGGGACAGGGCAGGGCTGTTAGACAGGGACACACGGTGGGCCTCTCCCTGGCCACTCTCCTGCCCACCGCCCACCCCTCACTCATCCACTAATTCCCCACAGCCAGGGGAAGCCTTCGGGGCCTGCGACCTCCGACCTCTGCTTGCTTCTTTTAAGTAAGCTTTTTATTAAAGTGTAATATGCATGTAGGAAGCTAATAGAGCTATTAATAACTTGTAAATATATATATATATTTACAAGTTATTGTAAATATATATATATATTTACAAGTTATTGTAAATATAACTTGTAAATATATATATTTATATTT
>NW_024340693.1:3889395-3908463 GCF_902729225.1 Pteropus medius | reverse complement strand
TATTTATATTTATATTTATAAATATATTATAAATATATATAATATATAAATATATTATAAATATATATTATATAATATATAAATATATATTATATATATTTATATTTATATTTATAATATAAATATATACATTTATATTTATAATATAAATATATATTGTAAATATATATATGGTGTTTGGTTTTGTTTCTACTTTGAAATGTGACCTCAACATGTTTCTCAAGGCCAGAATTAATTTTCAAAAATGAGAATAGCCTTTTAAAGACTTACGAAAGCAACATCAACTCGCCTGAGAAAAATCTGGAAATCGAAGCAAGCGTCAGGTGGTGGTAGACCACCGTGTCCCAGCACTGGTCACGTGTCAGCCGCGCCTCCGGCAGAGAAGCAGGAGATGGGGGAGTCAAAGTCACCTGGCCGTCGGGGCACCCAGAGGCCCATGTGAGAATGTCAAGAGGCAGGCAGAGGGGTCAGGGGGATTGTCCCAGCGAAGTAACCCTCAGTTTGGATGAAAGCACCGGGAAATTCTTGAAATGGAAGTTTCTCCTGATGCCAGGCGTTAGAATTCCAGAAAGAAATATTTCGGGGGGTGGGGGGACTTCAGAGTCATTTCTGTGTTTGTAACCAGTGATGGCCGAACTATCTGACGTGAACTTCCATTTTTAAAAAATGAGGTTTTGAGACACGCGTTCTTTTGGGGAAAAGGGGTGTGGGCTTTAACTTGGCGAAAGGGAATTAACACATGCGCTCGGCGGTCATTGCCACGGTGGGCGCATATTACGGCAAATGTGGTAAAGAGGGGACATCGTCCTTCCTGACTTTGCAGAAGCAGCGTCTGAAATATGTCCCTTACTGGGACATGAGAGGAGCTTTGATTATGACTAGACGTTGACACTCCTCTCCCCAAAGCTGTAGCCCAATTCCCTTCCAGCTGGGGGTAGGAAGACGAAGTGACCCAAGTGACCGGCTTATAACACCTAGAACCGGGGGGAAAAAGTGACATGAGTGTGACAGCTGACATTAGGTCACAGGGGCGTGGCAGCTTTTCTTCGCTCCCTCTGTGAGGACACCAAAGGCTACCGCGCCCCACCACCGCCTGCTCCCGGCTAAGCCACTTCCCAGTCCACACAGACACTAAGCAGGGGACTGCATGGCTATGGTTCTAGTAACTGGTTATGTGGCAACAGGTGACTGACACGGCGGCCATATGCCATGAAAAAGCCACATGGCGTCAGACGCACCCGGGCAAGGCCCCAGAAGAAATGCTTCAGGTGGCATACTGTTTCAGCAAGCGACCTGAGCTTGGGACTATTGTGACCCTTCCTTCTCCGTCTCCCTTCGTCCCCACCTGCAGGGCACACGCCCAGATGGACGCCGTAATTCAGAAGAGAAGACATCATATTCACTCATTCGTCCATGCAGCGAATTCTTTCTGAGAGTCTGATGTGTGTCCCGACCCCTTTTCATTTCAACGACAAATGAAAACAGCTGCATGGAGTCTGGGGTGAGGTGAGGGGTACGAATCTTCTTACGACTTCCGTTTCCTGCCTTAGCGACCAGCCAAATGGTCCCTAAGTGGACATTCCAGGCTGCCTTTTTGTCCCTTTAGCAGATATTCTGGGCTGTTTGAGCAGAATAACTCAGAGGGGGCAGCCATGCCATCTGTCACCTGCTACCTGGACAAAGAGTCCCTCTTGATGTCCCCACCAGGGGCTCTGTCAACAGCCCTCGGGCCCCAGGGGTGAGTATCCGATGGACGAATGCATGACCTGCCTGAGGCCACTGGGAGCTGGTCACCTTCAGCGTGACAGCCCCAGGTCCCAGGTCACCAAGAGCCACATGGGAGTGCTTCTCCCGTTCCTCTGCTCTTTGAGACATGAAGGCTACCTGGGGCACTCTGTGAACCCTACAGTGGAACAGAGCCTGGCTGACCTGGGTGTGCCCTCAATGGAGCCAGAGGGGACAGAGGGACATTCACCAGCAGTAGAGGTGGCATGATGTGGATGTCGGCTGGAGTGCTGCGGCCAGGAGCCAGGGAGTGCCACCGCCTCCAGAAGTGGAGGGGGTCAGGTCCTCCCCAGGGGCCTCTGGGAGGAGCCGGCCTTGTCAGCAGCTGGGCTGCGGCCCAGTGGCCCTGACCTCAGAGCTTTGCCCCTCGCACTGTCTGAGGACGAATCTGCCACCGCGTCTGTGGTGCTTTGTCTCAGCAGCCCCAGGAAACTGAGGCACGCTTTCTCTGGCTAGCATCACCCCCCCAGCCATCGTCGCCCAGACCCACAGCTGTGCTGGAGTCCCAGTCCGCACCTAGCCCCGCAGTAGATCTCGTGACAGCCGGTCCAAACGGGCTGCAATTCAAGTGCTAGCTTCCTTCCGACTTCGGCCTTTCCACCCTTGTGGGAAAAGCTGCCCTGACCCCTCCTGCTCCCTCAGCGGGCTGTCCTCTCGCTCCTCAGTCCCATCGTCTCAACTACAAACGACTGCTCCAAATCAACTGTAGAGAGAACGTAAGTCGAACTGAAGATCTAGCCCTTTGTGTTAAGTTTAGGTTTCGTGTCCACTGAGACTATATATATATGTACGGGTGTGATGACACATACGTACACGCATACTTCCTTTTAAATCAGCTTCGTGGGCGTATGAGGAACATGTGCTAAATCTATTAACGAATTTTGAAAACGGTCCACGCTTGCGATGCAGATCATGGCATCTCTCTGAGGCGTTTCTCTGTCTCCTTTGCAGTCTGCCCACCCTCAACCTGACCCCAGGCCATCCCTGACCCGCTGTCTGTCCCTGTCACCTCTCGGGATGTCGGAGAGGCGATATGTTCATCTTTAAGACAATCCGGCGCATCAGGGCGTCTGGCCACACCGGTTTCTGTCTCTGTGTCAAGTGCACGGTTAACGCAGACCTGTCGTTAAAAAGCTTAAGAGCGCCTGATGACAGCTGTAAACGATATTGCAATGTACGCGGGACAGTGACAGTCCCCACATTTATCATTTTGACTCATTGGGGTTTTTTAAAGAGTTGTTACACATATCAGAAAAAAGAGTTTTAAAATTTTTCAGAAAAAGGAATTTACTCAATAATACGAAAGAATTCAAGAAAGTGTTAATAGAACGACAACAAAAAACCACCTAAATTGAAAAGACACCTAATTTCACCAGGTTAATTTTTTTAGAGGATGTTTGAATAGATTCGCAGTTTTGATTCTCGGCGATCGTGTGGGAGAAATCTGGGCCCCGCCCACCCCGTTAGTTTAAGGTCAAGGGTAGCTGGCGGACACCAGGATGTTCTGGCTCGTCTTTTTCCTCTTTCTCTATTTTTCTTTTGCTTTTCAAATCTTAAGGTAACATCTTGGGTCAATTTCATGGACGCAAAGAATGACTCAGTAAAATAAAGTTTAAAAAGGAGAAAGTGACCGATTCTATAAGAAATGATTCGGGATTTAAAAGGGCTTGGGGACTGTGCAGTCAGGGGTGACTTTTCTCAGTAGCGTGGGGTGCGGCCCACCCACGGGGTGATGGGCCTTCTGAACACAGGGACGGAAGAAAATGATTGTCCTGTGTACTGCAGATTACCGATAATGTGTGTAAACAAAATAGGATAGCGTGGGAGTTCGAAAATACGCTTAGGGATTTAAAATATATATATTAAATTGAGAGAAAAATTGTTAGGCTCGAAAATGCTTAGGCTAGAAAATATTTATCTGGGATCTGGCCCAAGGGAGAGGCTGTTTCCATCACATTTGCAGGTGCACAATGATGGGTTGAGGACAGCCACCTTTCCCTGCATCCCCCTGAGGGAGGGGGGGACCCAGCCTTGGGGCCACGGGACCCTCCCATAGCCAAATCACGTCGGACAGGCTTTCCTGTGTTACAGAAACCTGGAGAGATACCCCAGGGACTGTTGCAATGACTGGTTTTCTGTGCAATGACTGGTTTTCAGTCCGGAGTCTAACTCCACAATCCTACCCAGCCTCTGAGGGGGCCAACCGGGCTGGGTCACCTGCACAGTGCAGGCTTCTTGGTGAGGTCTGGTGAAATGAACTGAATTTCCAAATGCAAGAACCAAACGCCATGAGAGTGCGGTGGCCGAGAGCCGTGAGCAGTCTCGGTGGTGGAAGCTGAGGGTCAAGTGAGGTCCCAGTAACTCAGGGGGCTGCCTGTCCTGTCTCATCCCTGCTACTGCTTTGCCCACACGACAAAGCGCCCCGTCGCGGCGCTGTTCACTTGGGGACATCCAGCCGCCTCCGGGCTGCGAGGACGCAGCATCACTGTCCGAACGAGGCCTGGGCGATCCTGTGCGACCCCCTCTCCCCAGACACCTGCCGCGGACCAGCTGAGCGCCAGCCCGGGGACCACTGAGCAGCAGCCTCGCCCAGGTTCCCCGGGGCTCAGCTCCGCCCATCATTCTGCCGGGAAGGAAGGAGCAGGGCCAGCGGGGTGGGGTCCAGCCGGGGCAGGGGTCCAGTCACGGTGGGGTCCAGCCGGGGGCGGGGCCCAGCTGGGGGCGGGGCCCAGCTGGGGGCGGGGCCCAGCCTGTCTCACCGCCCGCGGGACGCACGGGAGCCCCAGGCGCTCTCAGCGCTCTGAGAACGGGAAGTCACAGTCTTGTCACCAGACTGTCCATGGGTCACAGAAGACTCATCGGAAAGTTAAGGGAGTCATGAAAAGGGACGGATCCGATGGAGAGGCTCCGGCGTCCGCAGAACGAGGGCCACCACACCGGGTGGCCGTTGGAGGTGGACAGCGTGACGGGGACCAGGCTCGGTGTCACCTCTGCTCGTGGGTCCACAGTGACCGAGATGCGGCAGCGCGCGGTGGCGCAGGACACTCTGCGGTCTTCCGGCCGCCCCGTGGGCGCGGGGACGGCGGGCGGACAGCGGGGATGCGCACGCAGCCCCCCACCCTGGGGACCGCCGCGGGGACCCCCAGAATCCCCCAGACCCCGCGCGGTGGAAAGAAGCAAGCTGCCAGGACGGTGGGAAGTGCTCAGAGGTTTATTCGCCCCGTCCCGGGCACAGGGCGCTGCTGCGTCAGTGCAGTTGGCATTTCTGGCGACAGGAGTCAGCTTTGACCTGGAGGTACCGCAGGCCCCTCACCCCACTTTCCCCTGCGGAAAGCGCCACGTGCTCCCCACTGCACTGCAGTGCGAATCACTGCGCAGAGACGCAGAACCTGACACCCCCTCACTTCCAAGCTGCTCTCCCCCAAGCTGCGGCCACCCCATTCTCCACCGGGTTGGGCTCCTGAGGGAGTGGCTGGGGCTGTCCTGAGCGGGCAGGGAGGAAGTCAGGGACACTGGCGGGGTGGCCTTCCTCACTGAGAGCTGCTGCTCCGCCTCCTGGGTGGCCCAGTTCTGCTGTCATAGAGTTTGTCAGGGTGGCCCTTGCCCTGTGCTTTGGCTAAGGCTGTGACACTGAAGTCTACTGCTGGAAGAGGGGTCTCAGGAATGACTGTGGTTGGTGCCTGAGTGAGTGCAGTAAGGCGGGCACCCCACAGTACTGATGGCCGGGGCCTAGTGGGAAGGGGGCAGTGGGCTCACACTCCCCGGCTTTGAGGGCCCCATCCTAAATTCAGGGGAGTCTAAGCTATAGCGTTGGGTCATGCCGTGTTTAAGCTTCTTCCAGCCCAGGTGATAGATCTCCAGCACATTGAGAAAGAGGGACAGGCAGGCCACGGCCAGCATGAAGATGATGAAGATGGTCTTCTCCGTGGGCCTGGAGATGAAGCAGTCCACGGTGTTGGGGCAGGGCCACTTGTCACAGCGGTAGAGTGGCTTTAGCTGAAAGCCGTACAGGAAGTACTGACCGGTGATGAAGCCCACCTCGAACAGCATCTTGAAGACGGTGGTGAAGACGTAGGTCCGCAGCAGGGCCCCCGCGATGCGGACCTTGCCCCGGTCGTCCCGCACCGGGGACCTGTCCCTCTGGCCACGGTCGCCATCCCCGTTCAGCTGCTCTGCATCTCGCTCTTTCCTCTTCTGTTCCGTGCGCACGATGTGCAGCACGTGGCCCAGGTAGATGAGGGTGGGCGTGGACACGAAGATGATCTGGAGCACCCAGAAGCGGGTGTGGGAGATGGGGAAGGCCTTGTCGTAGCAGACGTTCTCACAGCCGGGCTGCTGGGTGTTGCAGGTGAAATCGGACTGCTCGTCACCCCACACCGACTCCACCCCGGCTCCCAGCACCAGGATTCGGAAGATGAACAGGACGGTCAGCCAGACCTTGCCCGTGACCGTGGAGTGCTCCTGTGCAGCATCCAAGAGTCTCCCCAGAAGGCTCCAGTCGCCCATTGCTTCAGACTGCCAGCCTGTGAGGGAACGTTGCCTGTTAATACGCAGGTAGCACAGGTGAGCTGCAGGGCCACCACTCACAGGGGCAGGTGTCACTGCACATGGGGGTTGGGATGCGGTGTCACTGGGTGGCTGTCCTCCCACTTCTGTTGAGGGCTCTGCATGTGTGAGCACATGCATGTATGCATGTGTGTGCGTGGCCTGTGTGAATGCATGCATGTGTGTGCATGTGTGTTTCAATGTGTGTGTGCATATGTGTGATATGTACACATGTGGGTCTACGTGTATCGAACTGTGTTCCTTTATCCATGTGCATATTTACATGTGTGTGTGTGCATGTACATGTGTTTATTGTGAGTCCCCATCGGTGTGTGTCCATACATAGCACCCACTACTGTGCCACCCAAGGTCGACAGCACCGGTCTGACACTGAGCTACGTCGCCCTGCACAGTGTGGCAGAAATCAGACGACCACAGGTCACTCAACTCACTTCAGAGACCAAGAAAGGGAGGTGACCGCCTCAGGGACACGGACCTCTCCCGGCCTCCCGGGCTCACCCCGGTCTCTGCAGGAGCTCCGGGGCCTCCCGTGCAGCTGGCCAGGGCCTCATCCTGCCCCTCCTGTTCCTGTGACATTAGAGCAACTCCCGCCCCAATCGCCACCGCGCCTGTGCCACCGGCAGACGTCCCGCCATGGACTCTGCTCCCTCCTCTCTCACAGTCTCTCTGCGGCTTCGCAAACGTTACATAAATGGCTCACTGCTGCGCGTCCCCAGGCAGGAGCCCGCGTCTCCCTCTGCGCTGTGGGGACATGAAGGTGACAGTGTCCACTTCTTCATGAAGGTGACAGTGCTCCCCTGACGTGGGGGACCAAGACTACAGGGTGTTGTCGGTGTCTCCTCCGCTCAGACGGGCCAGGGGCTCCAGATGGGGCCAGACCGAGCCGCTGTCGTCACGGCCGGTCTGTGTGCGAGGGAGGTGGCTGAGCGGCCGGTGCGCACACAGCCCTCCGGGGGCTGCAGAGCTCTCATCGTGCTCACCGTGAGGCTGAACAGCACTAAGGTTACGGTTTGACGGCAAAGAAACAGAACAGAGCCGCTCCCCGTGGTCCGAACTCGCGGGCAGGGGGTCACCCTCCTTCGGACGAGCTCCCAGCTCTCCGTTTCGGGCATCTGCCGTCTGGAGAGACCTGAGTCCTCCCGTGCCAACCGCCTCGCCCCACACCGTCCCTGGCATCTGCTCTCCTCCCCACGTCTTAGAAGGTAACGAGTTTTCGCCAGAAACTTAAGTGCTAACCACGTCCTGGGAACGATGTGGGATGTGGGGGCATCAGCGCCCAGGGTGGACTGCCGTGGAGTGACTCACAGATCGGAAGTCACCCTCGTGTTTAATTCTCGCGTCATAGACACCAATGCATCATTCCCCTCTCGCTGTCTGTCTGTGACCGTTTTTAAATGGCACATTTTGGCGATATCTTGATAAAGTAAAAGCTGGGGACTCCCCTTGTCCCTAAGGCGGGGTCACAAATGTCCAGGAGAGAGCTCTGCCTCCTGGGAAGATCGCGTCCACTACAGCGCAGAAGGCAAAGCAAATGCTCCCCGTCCTTGTCACTTACTGTCCCCACTGCCCCTAAAGACACTGGCTCTAGAGTCACAGAAGCGTTTTCCACTCTTGCACTGGAACGCACAGTATGGCATACAGGTCAAGAGTCGGGTCCTGGCATTGTCGCTAGAGGCTTTCTTTATAAACTCTAAAAGCTTTCTTTGCGGGATGTACGGAGGCGACAGCCTTCCTATGACACCCACCAGCTGTGCGGAGCACCTGTCGCCGCTGCTCGCGGGGTCCCGCCGACCCTCCCGCGCGGCTGCGTGTCCGCTGAGCGCTCCAGGGGCTGCGGAGTCCGGGACCCTCAGACCTAAAGTTCTGGAGCAAGTCCTGCTCCCTGACCCCCAGGAGACACCCCAGGAAAGCATCCCCCAGCCTCTGGCCACCCCCAGAAAAACCTTCACTCCGTTGAGAACCCGGCTCTGCAGGGACCTCCAGCGCCCAGGGGTCTCGGTTCCCGCAAAGGGTCTCCGAGCGTCCCCAGGCCGCGCTCCAGTCCCGCTGCGCCCACGGCTCCCACGGATTCCCAGAATCCCCAGGGGCCAGCGCCCCACGAGCTTCGGGGGCCTGGGCCGGGGTTGCAGCTCCACCTGCCTCGCTCGCTTACCCGCTCAGCTGGCCCGCGCGCCTCCGAGTATGGCTCCCGCCACTCTGGACTCTTCGGACCGAGACCTTCTCTACCTGTACTGGAGCCTGACGGTGCCAGGTAAATGCGGGACCCACCGCAGGCCACACCCCGAGCCCGCCCCGCCCCGCCCCGCCCTCCATGTCCTCACACCTGCCCTGCAGGTGAACCTGCACCCGCATCCCACCTGCACCCGCATGTCTATACCCAGCTGCACCCGCATCTCCATCACACCTACATCTGAATCCTGCCTCCTCTTGAATCTTCATACCCACCTGCACCTGTACCCCCTCACCCGCCTGAAACCGCACCCCCACCTGCAGCGGTATCCTCATCCTCACCTATACCTGCATCACCACCTCACCCCCGCTCCGGTCCTGAGCAGACCCAGCAGCCCCTCGACATGTGCGCAAGACAGGGCATCCAGACCTAGCGGCTGCTGTCCCATGACACGCGGAGAGAAGCATAGGGCCCCAGATCCTAGTGGCTGCCGCCCTCAAACCGCAGAAGGAATTGCGGGGGCGTCTGATCCTGGTGGCCGCTGTCCCCTAACACTCTAGGGGAAGCGCGAAGCCGCGTGGCTCCCTCCTACCGGATGACGCCTAATTACCCGGCCCGCGGCTCTCTAGTGCTCCGGGCCCAGATGTGGCTCCTCCTCCCCCACCCTGGACTAGCAGGTGCCCTCCGGCCACCGGCGGGGGGCCGGAGACGAGGACAGGGACAAGAAATAGCGCCGCCACCCTGGCTCCACTCAGTACATTCAGCGCGCCGCATACAGAGGGGTTCTTGCGTTTATTAAGAACTTGTTCCAATGAGCTTGCGACTTGGCCCCACTGAGGGGACAGCGAGGGTCCCCGCGGTCACTCGCTCCCATGGATCCTAGTGACCCAGACGGGGCGCCATCTACCCGCTGGCCTCCCGGTGGAGGAGATTTAAGGTCTTTCCTCCTCAGGGTTGACATCGCCACACTTGACAGGGAACCTGCGACACACGCCAAGAGCACAAATGGACCCGTCCTGCCTGTGACTGAGTCCCCTAGGCTCAGGCCACTCTGCACCACGGTCACTCCCCAGGGTTCAGCCCGGGCCCCGCCCTTCTGACCGGCGCTGGTCCTTCTAACAGCTGGAAAGGGGCTCAGAACCCCCTTCCGAGAGAGGGGTACACTGGCTGCAGGAATGGGGTAAAGCTGGGGTCTCTGCTTATTTTCAGCCCGCGTAGAGCCGCCGCCATGGGCCACCTGCCCTGGGGCTGCGGTCCGGGCTGTCCCGATCAGCCCTCTGCCTGTCCTGGAGACCTCACCTGTTCAGGTGACCCCAGGAGAAAGCAAGCTAAGCGTCCCCAGGTCCATCTGAAGTCCCCTCTCTGAGGGACTCCAGGTGAACGAGCGAAGCAGGTGGCAGTTTTGTGGACTCGGGTTTGTAAAGTGAGAAAGATGCTCGAGAAGGTCTTCGGACAGTTTTATTCTCTGAGGAGCCAGAGAGTGGTTTCCGTTTCTCCTTCCCTGGTCAGCAAAGAGCTAAGAGCGCGTAAGGCTTGTAGCCTCCTCACAGCTGTCACTGGCCTTCCAGGGGCGACACGTGCAAACGCAGTGTCGCAATCATTGTCAACTTCCCATCAAAAATACGGAGTTACAACGATGTGCCCTGAAAAGTAAATGCAGACGTGTAAAGCGAAGGGGGGTCCCCTCTGCCAGCCCTGCCCCCAGGGGACCCGGGTGCGGAGCCCCGCGCGCACCCCCAGCCCTCCTCCTCTGCCGGGGGTCTCTCCTGGGGGCCTCAGCGCACGGCTGGGTCATGAACCATGGCAGGCTCTGCCCGGAGCAGCCCGCAGACTCGTGCTGATTTGGCCTCTTCCGCTTCTTTCAAGGACCCCACCTGCCAGTCCGTCACGTGACTGGGCGACAGGCTTTTCTGAGCCCGGGGTCCAGACCCGAACCGCGCTGGCTGCCGCTCGCTGCCGCCACCTGCTGTGCGCAGGGGAAACTGCAGGGCGCCGCCTCCTCCCGGTCCCCGGGGCGCCCTCGGGGGTGGGGACCCGCCCGCGCCGGCTCCTCGGGACACTGCTGTCCCCGCACGGCGCGTCCGACCCCCGTAAGCCTCCCGCTCCCGCGCTCTGGAGTTCGTCTTTCCGGTCGGTGGCTCTCTGGCCTCTGTGGCTTCGTTAGGGTCACCGTGGCAAGGAAAACAAAGCCCAGGCGCGCGCACGCGCTTTCCTCTCCGAGGTGGCCGGGGGCGATGTTAGCGACCTGCCGTGGTCTCACGGTCACAGGCAGTGGACGCTCCGAGGTGATGGCCAGGGTCAGATGGACAGGACGCCTCTGAGCCTTCCAGACGCGAGGGGACTTGGAGTTGGGGGAATCAAGGCAACGTGGAGAACCAGAGACTCTGTCGCCGCCGTGGCGGGTGACAGAACAGGTGGCTGTGGCCTCGGCTAGAAAGCATGGGCCTGGTCCTGGGGATGCGAGAAGTCAGGAGGTGTTTGAGGGAAGTCTGGGGGGTTTGGTCCCCCTAAGGGGGCACCATGAGGGAAGCCTGGCTGGCACCATGTCTGGAAGCCACACTCAGGGCCCACAGAGAGGGACACTCAGGGCTCCAGCTGTCACCCAGTCCAGCTCGCCTCTCGGCCCCCCTCTTCCCAGTGGGGTTCAACTTTCCTCAGCCAGCATCTGTCCAGCGTCCCTGGAATGTCCTCACCCGGACCCCCTCCCCTGACCCCTCACCCCCACCCCTGAGGCAGAGCAGCCACTTCTTTCCTTGAGGGGGGGAGGCGGGCTCCATGCTTCCAGCAAGTTCCACTTAGTCCTAGGGCTGCGTTTGGGTCGGTGGTCAGCACCCCCGAGCTCCCTGGTTAGTTAAGCACCAATGGGAGATGGGACACAGGACAGGCAGATGGAGATCAGATGTCAGCTTATAAAGGGGAGACAAGGGGATTTCGATGGCTCTTTCCAAAACGGATGGATTAGCTACCTGCTCATGGACAGCTGGCCTCTTCTGCAGGGACCCAGCCAGCCCGGTCAGCTGTCCCCACAGCAGAGAGCAGGCCAGAGCCAGACCGGAGGGATGGGGGGGCGGGGCTAAGCCTCATGCGTCACTTCCATCTCCCAGCTCAGGGACAGTGAGGTCTGTCCCCTCCTGGGAGGGCGTGAGGAGGGTTGGGGAGGCCGGGTGAGGGGCTGCTCGGTCAGGGGCACCCTTCTCGGAAGCGAGTGCCCGGGGAGGCCGCCTGGAGCGTCATCACTGCAGGGCAGCTGTGTCTCACCCCTCGCCTGCTGCCAGCCCCCCCAGCAGCAGCCTCGCCCGCCTCGCCTCGGTCTCACACTTACGGGGCCACTGGCGCCTCGGCTGCCTAGTGGGGCTGTGACAGGCAGATGGGAGGCAGCGGGAACCTCTTCCCCGAGTTTAGGGCTGGAGCCCCTGGCTCTCGCCTGTCCTCCTGCTGGTGGGGCCTGGGCACTCTGCTGCCCACTGAGGCCGCGGCCACAGAGTGTAGAAAAGGGGGGCTGGTTTCCAGACGCCCTCATGGCCTCTGGCCGGGCTGTTCTGACCGAGCTCCCTTGGGCTGGACCCTGGCTGCCCTGTGCAACCCTCAGGCTGGGGGCCTGGTGGCTGGTCTGTGTGATCCGGGCACGAGCACCATTCCCCAGCTTCCCCAGTCACTATGAGGGGTCACCCTGCCTCCCTGAGGACTCCGGCTTCTCCGTTGCTGGTGCATTTTTCACGCCTGTCCTCGCCCGGTCTTGGCGGTGACTGGACTGACTCAGAACAAAGGAGCGATGCTTGTTGAGTCACCGGCACTTCCTACGACACCCCAGCATCCCCATTAATTGAGGCCTCTCGCCCATGAGGTGAATCACCAGCCTGAGATCAGAAATTAAGGTGTGTCCAGGTGCGGCGGGGGACCTCAGGAGCACAATTCTGTCTCCTCATTACAGGGAGCTCGGCGCAGTCCCCTCTCTACAGAGCTTGGAGCACAGGGCCCCTCCGCGGTCTTGCTCTGCCCCCATCTGCCTCCTCCAGGTGGCAGGAGGTGCGTGCAGGGGACGCGGACACCACCCTCTGTTGCTCATCCTGGCACACACGCTCCTGACCTGCAGGGGGGAGTGCTGTGGACAACACTTGCCTCTCACAGGAGCGTTAGTTGAAGTCACGGGTCCCGCAGCCTTGTCACGACAGAACGTCCTCACGACGAGTGGCCGGTGTGGAAATCCCAGGGAAGTTGGCGATAATTCACCAGTTACATGGGGGCTCCTGGTCACATGTTCACGTCGAATTATGCACTTCAGGGTCACGAAAGGCCGAGGTCACGAAAGGCCGAGGTCTCTCCAATCCTGAGGTGCCACTGGTTAGCTGTGTTACTTGGGAGAAGCCGTCTGGGTCTTCGAAGCGTAGTTTGCTCATCTCTAACGTGTGACAATCACCCCTGTTTCATTAGCCTTGCAGAGAAGACAGGTCGTGCCAAAAGAAGGTCGTGCCAGCTCCTCTGCTCAGCGCCTTTTGTGACGGTGTCTGCTTTCGTTTTTAAGACGAAACAGGCTTTGGGAACTTGTGTCTTGAGAGGCCCGATGTCGTGAAGGAGACTGAAGGGCCACTGGGTTACTCTCCAGTCCTCAGGGACGAGCTCGAACGAGTGTCTCAGACCCAGAGCTGGCCGCAGGGCGGTGTCCTGCCTCGCAGGAGGGGGACTCGCAGGAGGAAGGGAGGCGGAGGCCCGCGGGGAGCAGGGAGCCACAGCACTGCGGGCAGGGGCCCGGGACAGGCTGTGCTGCCGAGCAGAGAAGCCAGCCTGGCCCAGGCCCTCGGCCTCGCTCAGCCGGGAGGGGCGTCCGTGCGCACACACCTCTGGCCGCCCCCGGCTTCCTGTCCTCAAGAGGGACCCCGACGGGCCTTGAGTGCACTGTGGGAAAGGCCTGGCCTCCATCCTGGCCCCAGCGTCCCGTCTGCTGCTGGGGCCTCCGGCTGGGTGGTCCGCGGCTGCACAGATATAACGGTGAATATGGTTTGGGCCACACAGAGCGGTGACTGTCCTTGCTTTTCTTTCTCTGTTTTCTTTTATCGATTATGGGATGCAGAGAGCACTCAAAACGTGTGTGTGATAGGAAAGTCACATCCAGCGTGCCCCTAGAATTGGAGGCGGAGCGATTTTCTGGTGCTTCTTCCCTAAAAGACCTGACCAGACTGGAACATGGCAGTTTTGCACGGGGCAGGGAGGACTCAGCCGTGTGCTCAGACTTGCCCTATTAATGTTGGTGGTTAATACGCACACGGGCTTAGGAGGTAGCAGGGGTGTTGCAGCCCCAATAAAATAGGACGGGGCATCAGCCGTGCTTGATGTGCGCTTGAGTCCAGAATCATTTTTATCACGTTGTCATGAGTCGGCGTCTTCCAGTGACACCATCCGCTGTCCCCCGTGTTGAGAAAAGAGACCTCTCCTTTCCTTTCCCACTTTAAAAATTATGGTCAACTGTACAAATCAAAGTGATCATATTAACTAATTACAAGGGTACGTTTTCAAGTACATTCATGTTATTGCGCAATTATCCATCTGCGGAACTTTCCATCTTCCCAAAGGGAACCTCTGTCCCCTAGGGAACCCCAGCTTGCTCCCCCCCCCCCCCCCCGCAGCCCCATCTGCTTCCTGTCCCCTGATCCTGCCGCTCCGGGGCCCCACGTAAGTGGAATCACACAACACTGGTCCTTTGCTCGGCGGATTACGTCACTGAGCGCGGTGTCCTCAGGGTTGGCCCATGCCGGAGCAGGTGTCAGGACGTCCCTCCCTTTTGAGGCGGAGTGACTGTCCGCTGTGCCCAAAGCGACCGCACGGCGCTTCTCGGTTCATGTGACGGTGGCCGCTGCGGCGCGCGCGCCTTTAGCCATGCGGACAGTGACGCTGTGACCGCGGCCGCCAAATACCTGTTCCAACGAGATCTCTCTCTCTTTGGGGAAAAGCAGGGCCAAGGGGGAAAATCCAGGCTCTTCTGAGTTATTGGGATTCGATATTGCCCTAAACCCGTATCTCTGGTCTGGAAAAGTAGACTTCACGATGAAAAAGGGCCCGAAGCGTCCGAGTGGGGTGTACTAGGTGATTCCCCCCACGATACGAGGGTAGCAGAGCCGGCGACACCGCGTCTCTAAGGCGCTGAGCTGAAGCGCTAACCTTGGGTGACGGTGCCAAAGGCTCCTTAAAACAAGCGGTCCCCCCGCGGACGCGCGAGGGCTGGGACGTCACGGGACCTGCGTCTGCAGGCTGCACGGTGATACCCCACCCAAGGGACATGGCACTTAGACGCCGGGGGCAAAGCGGCACGAGACTGTGGAAGCCGCCACCTGTGACCACGGCAGGTCGCTAACATCGCCCCCGGCCACCTCGGAGAGGAAAGCGCGTGCGCGCGCCTGGGCTTTTGTTTTCCTTGCCACGGTGACCCTAACGAAGCCACAGAGGCCAGAGAGCCAGCGACCGGAAAGACAAACTCCAGAGCGCGGGAGCGGGAGGCTTACGGGGGTCGGACGCGCCGTGCGGGGACAGCAGTGTCCCGAGGAGCCGGCGCGGGCGGGTCCCCACCCCCGAGGGCGCCCCGGGGACCGGGAGGAGGCGGCGCCCTGCAGTTTCCCCCGCGCACAGCAGGTGGCGGCAGCGAGCGGCGGCCCGCGCGGTTCAGGTCTGGACCCCGGGCTCAGAAAAGCCTGTCGCCCAGTCACGTGACGGACTGGCAGGTGGGGTCCTTGAAAGAAGCGGAAGAGGCCAAATCAGCACGAGTCTGCGGGCTGCTCCGGGCAGAGCCTGCCATGGTTCATGACCCAGCCGTGCGCTGAGGCCCCCAGGAGAGACCCCCGGCAGAGGAGGAGGGCTGGGGGTGCACGCGGGGCTCCGCGCCCGGGTCCCCTGGGGGCAGGGCTGGCAGAAGGGACCCCCCTTCGCTTTACACGTCTGCATTTACTTTTCAGGGCACATCGTTGTAACTCCGTATTTTTGATGGGAAGTTAACAATGATTGCGACACTGCGTTTCCGCGTGTCGCCCCTGGAAGGCCAGTGACAGCTGTGAGGAGGCTACAAGCCTTACGTGCTCTTAGCTCTTTGCTGACCAAGGAAGGAGAAACGGAAACCACTCTCTGGCTCCTCAGAGAATGAAACTGTCCGAAGACCTTCTCGAGCATCCTTCTCACTTTACAAACCCGAGTCTATGAAACTGCCACCTGCTTCGCTCGTTCACCTGGAGTCCCTCAGGGAGGGGACCAGAGATGGGCCTGGGGACGCTTAGCTTGCTTTCTCCCGGGGTCACCTGAACAGGTGAGGTCTCCAGGACAGGCAGAGGGCTGATCAGGACAGCCCGGACTGCAGCCCCAGGGCAGGTGGCCCATGGCAGCTGCTCCACAGGGGCTGAAAATAAGCAGAGACCCCAGTTTTGCCCCATTCCTGCAGCCAGTGCACCCCTTCCTCGGAAGGAGGCTCATAGCCCATTTCCGGCTGTTTGTTAGAAGGGCCAGAGCAGGTCAGTCCCCTCTGAAGGACCTTGTGCAGGCCAGGCCCGGGCTGGACCCTGGGGAGCTGGGGCAATGCAGAGTGGCCCAAGCCCAACAGGCAGCCAGAGGCAGGACGGGTCCGTTTGTGCTCTTGGCCTGCGTCGCAGGTTCCCTGTCAAGTGTGGTGATGTCACCCCTGAGGAGGAAAGAAGACAGACCTTAAATCTCCACCCGGAGGCCAGCGGGTAGGCGGCGCCCCGTCACGGTCACCAGAACGAGTGACCGCAGGGACCCTCGCTGTCCGCTCAGCAGGGCCAAGCCGCAAGTGCATCGGAACAAGTTCTTAATAAACACAAGAACTCCTCTGACTGCGGCCTCGCTGAGTGTACTTGACTGGAGCCAGGCTGGCGGCGCTATTTATAGTCCCCGGGTCGCGTCCCCAGCGCCCCGCCCGCGGCCTGAGGGCACTTGGTGCGCCCGCTGGTCCCGCGCCCCAGGCGCAGGAAGGGGGCGCCCCGCAGGCGTCTGCACCCGCGTCGGGGCCTCAGCGCCGAGAGCCGCGGGCCGGGTGGTCAGGCGTCACCTGAGGGGGCCGTCCGGCACCGCGCCTCTCCTCGGGTGTCAGGGGACAGCAGCCACCAGGGCAGGGCGTCCCGCCCCGCCCCGCCCACGTGCCCGGAGTGGGGCTGGGGGTTGTCCTGAGGCGTGACAGGCCGTGAGGATGTAGGTGCAGGTGGAAGCGCAGGGCCGCGAGGATGGGGGCGGGTGCGGGTGCAGGTGCAGGTGCGGGGCGCGCGTGGGCACGTGGAAGGCGGCGCCCGAGGCGGGGCGCGCGGGGCCGGGGTGTGGCCGGCGGTGGGACCGTCGGTGCCCTGGCGCCGCCCCGCGGGGCAGCAGGGTGAATGCGTCGGGCACTGGGGCGTGGCGCGGCGGGGCTGCGGCGGGGGCCCGCGCTGGGCGCTCGGGGGCCGCAGGGATGGCCGCCGGGGAGGGGAGGCCGGACTCGGGCGCGGGGCGCACGCGTGCAGCCGCAGGGCGCGGGTAGGAAGGGCTCGGTCCAGAGCAGCGGGCGCCGCACTCGCAGGCGCGCGGGCCGGCGGAGCGGGTAAGCGAGCGGGGTCGCGCGGGAGGGCCTGCCACCCGGGGCCCACGCGCTCGCGGGCAGCCGGTCCCTGGGGACTCTGCCGGGAATCCGTGGGAGCCGTGGGCGCAGCGGGACTGGAGCGCGGCCTGGGGACGCTCGGGGACCCTTCGCGGGAACGGAGGCCCCTGGGCGCTGGAGGTCCCTGCAGAGCCGGGTTCTCAGCGGAGTGAAAGTTTTCCTGGGGGTGGCCGGAGGCTGGGGGATGCTTTCCTGGGGTGTCTCCCGGGGGTCGGGGAGCAGGACTTGCTCCAGAACTTCACGTGAGGGTTCCGGACTCCGCAGCCCCTGGAGCGCTCAGCTGACGGCCGCGCGGGAGGGTCGGCGGGACCCCGCGAGCAGCGGCGCCAGGTGCTCCGCACAGCTGGTGGGTGTCGTAGGAAGGCTGTCGCCTCCGTACATCCCGCAAAGAAAGCTTTTAGAGTTTATAAAGAAAGCCTCTAGCGACGGTGCCAGGACCCGACTCTTGACCTGTATGCCATACCGTGCGTTCAAGTGCAAGAGTGGAAAACGCTTCTGTGACTCTAGAGCCACTGCCTTTAGGGGCTGTGGGGACAGTAGGTGACAAGGACGGGGAGCATTTGCTTTGCCTTCTGCGCTGTAGTGGACGCGATCTTCCCAAGAGGCAGAGCTCTCTCGTGAAGATTTGTGACCCCACCTTAGGGACAAGGGGAGTCCCCAGCTTTTACTTTATCAAGATATCGCCAAAATGTGCCATTTAAAAACGGTCACAGACAGACAGCGAGAGGCGAATGATGCTTTGGTGTCCGTGACCCGAGAATGAAACACGAGGGTGACTTCCGATCTGTGAGTCACTCCACGGCAGTCCACCCTGGGCGCTGAGCAGTACTGCAAAACAGACATTAAAAGATTAAAAGAGGGGATTCATCTCCCTAGGGTCAGCGTATTCAAAGCAAACATCGGCTCATCCGGCACACATTCCACTGGTGCCCGAGCTGGGTTCATGTTGAGATAAGCATCTAATGAAGAGTGTGCGCTGTTCCTGTGAAGCAGTTCACGCAAGTGTCACCGCTGTGGTGACCGTCAGAGTCTGCTGCCTACAGTAAGGTAACCCACAAAGGTTAACCGGCTCAACGCCATCTGAACGGAATGGCGTGTGATGAAAGGTCATGCTCTGCCCGTGAGAGAGAGTTTTGACACAACCTCCTCGAGTTTCTTAACTATAGGAACTTCACACTGTATTTTGAAACTTAAAATTAATTTGCCGTATATATCGCAGCCATGTCGTAATGCCGCATGCATTCAGGGAATTTGAACCTAACAGAATAAATAGGACATACTTATTATTGGGATTTTACTTCCGATTTGCACGCAAACACGTTAGTAAACACACAGCTTGTGTGATGCATTAAAATAGTATCAGAACATTCTAGACAGTGTAAAAGCCTTTGAGGGTTTCTGTTATCCTGCACAGAAACTCCAGTTCTGTCTCGATGAACATACAGTCCCCACACACATACTGGGTCACGGCCCCCAGCAGCACTATGTAGCACTGGTCATGTGTTTAATCGGGCTTTTGCGAGTCTGCCTCTCCCGTAGATTGTGAATGAACCTCCTGAGGGTAAGGACTATATTCCCATTGTATTGGTACCCTCTGCATAGCACAGAGCCACACACACATACGTGTTTGATATTTCCTAAATTGAAGAGGGAAAAAAAATCCAATACATGTGACCGTACACAGCATGCGCGTGTCTCTAAAAACAGTACATTTTTGCAATTTCAATGTAATGCTTAATTAAGGCAATAAAACAGTGATAAAGTTTCCTCTTGATTTTTCACTCTTACGGTGGTGTAAAATGCTTCACCGTGATAACATGCTTGCCTTTTTAAATCTCTGCATCTTTAAAGGTATGGCTCGTCGTGGCAGATGTCAGCAGTTGCTTCTCTCTTACATTTTCTTTGAGTCAAAAATTAGTGGTTTGCT
>NW_024340693.1:3883085-3889207 GCF_902729225.1 Pteropus medius | reverse complement strand
CTTCCTTTTTTTTTTTCATTCAGACCATCTCCGTGCATTATTGCTCATTTATTCATGAGAATGCAGAAGCGGTTTCTGGTTGCATACTGCTAGAAGTAGCCTTGAATAAGAAATATGAAACTATCTGTATACTATAGAAATTATTATTGCTACAAAAACGGAAAACATTTTGACAGATGCGCCCTGTGTCAGTGATATACATGGAGCGATAAAATACCATGATTGTAAGGGTGCGAGGCTTTGTTCACTAAGCGAGGGGAAAGATGACATTCGAACTGCCTCCGAAGTGGTAATTCCGAGTTATATGATGAGGTCGCCAGAATGCTGTTAGCACAGCACTAACATTGAACAAGTGTAAGCACCCGGACTGGAAGAAACGGTAGTAGCTGTCAGAATCTGAGCAGTCGGCCTGCTGTGTGGCCCCCACGCAGCTCCGCGCCAGGGGAAGGTATGCTGGGCCATCGCAGTGCTGGCTTTGGCACTGCAGGCTGTGCGGCTTGAGCCAAATCGCCACCCCTCTCTGGGCATCACTGTCTGATGAGTAAAATGAGGATAAACTGCCACCCAGGTTCTTCCAGCTCTAAGCAGCCGTGATCCCATGCTTCCCCCGCAGATGATGAGTCAGATTCCCGAAGGACGAGATCTGGATTTACAGAGGGAAACCCCCTTTTAAGGGACCCTGCTGCGTTTGTGAGGTCAGGGGCAGGGTACTCCCCCGACCAGCTGACCTTGTGTTGCCAGCATGACCGGTCCTGTTCTGAGTGGTACGCCAAAGCATCCCTGTAATTTTCTTCCCTGTGATTCACCCTTCAGAGAGCGGTGTACAAGGAAATTTAGTTTCAGTTTAAGGGCAGTGACTTTTTAATGTATTCAGTTATTAAACCTTTGAGGATTCGTGGTAAAGCACGTTACGGTTACCCCACCGTCGAGATGTCTAAATAGAACGTTCCATAAGTGAAAAACTCTAATGGTATTCGGAGGTCTCTCAGAGAAGCTGTTTAAAAACCTTGTTGATTTAGCGACTGGCAGGAGATACTGGAAGAACCACAGGGGAGATATTTGGAAGGTTAAAAAGGGAGCCCAGTGTGGCATAGTCTTGGGAGGCACTGAAGTTTCCAGTTGCAGTGCACACTATCTGCATTTTTCTGTCACTTGAACTGAAGATAGACTGGCTATTAATTTTCTACATCCATGTTAGAATACTAATTGTGGAAAGGATGCTTCGAAGCTGATTTCTGGAGGGAATGATTACTTCCTTCAAGTGTTTCAAGCAAGAATAGTATGGATAAAAAATTACGTGTATTTTTTAATTTCGCCATTCTTGGAGGGCATTTGTTTTTAAACTAACACAGTTGTTTGAATTGGTTCCAACTTAAAATTAGCTCCCACTAAGCTTTTAAGAAATGGAAGGTCCAAAACAAAACAAAATGAGGTAATTGGTGAGTTCTTTCCTTTGACTAAAGATGAAAAGTATTAGCCGTGTTGGCCTGAGCCAAACTCTGACGTAAGAGCACACAATGACGTTTCAGGTACTCACAAATGATAATTCCCACACGAAAAAGAAAGTGTAGGATAATAATAATACAGCAATGGCAGGCACCGATATAACCACTTTCTATACATTCTCATTTAATAAAATGAGTAGATTAAATAGAGACTTTAATAACAATTTCATGTTTCTGGACATTCATTCTCCAACAATAGATCGATATATCCCCAGCAGTGCTTTAGAAAGCATAATAGAGAAGTTGGAAAATTAGAACACTGTAGTTTCACTCACTCAGTGGGTTCTGAATGAGAACAATGTTTTCTCCCAAATTATCAGATTATTCAAAAGTTAAGTAAATAAAACCCATGTATTTTTCCATTTAAAATTAGGGAAGGAAACCCTTGAAAGTATACCACTTTACACTAAGATAAAGGATACCCTTAAACTGTATATGTATATCTTATTATAATAATAATACCAGCAAGTACTAAAATCTGTATCTATATAAAACATCCATAGAAATGTTTTTTGTAGAATTATTCTATATACTATGACTATATCATAGGTGAAAAAAATAACAAAATAAACTCTCATTCTTTTTCAAGTATAGTAAAGCTGCTTCTTTAATAAAAGAAAAACTTCTAGAAAGACTAATATTTTAGAAGCCTAAAATAAATAATATTTGGAACCATATAGCAAGCTAACTACAAATACCATAGAGGTTCAAAATGATAACAAAATCCCATGAATAATTTTACGCTTATAAATTTAAAACTTAGATGAAATGGAAACTTTTCTAAAAGATATACGTGATATGAAAATTCACTTAAGTCATAACAAACTGTCATATGTCAATAACAGTTAATGAAATTGAATTTGCAATCAAATTCCACGCCCCCTCCAAATCCCTCAGAAAAATGATATTAGTCCCAAACTCTCTTATAGGAGATTCTTAAACAAGCTTATTTAGAGGATTTATAATTTTTCAGGCTAAAATACCTTTCACAGTAAAAGCCAGTAATAGTACAACATAATTGATCCAATTGTGCTAGAAGTCCTAGCCAGTACAAGAAGACAAGATAAAGAAATAACGGGAGTTCGAATTAGAAGACACAAGCCTGTCCTTAGTAGCAGGTGACGTGATCGTGTGCCTTCCACAGACGTCCAAAGGGCCGTCCTAACCGTGACAGCTGGCGAGAGCTTCCCAACCCATCGCTGGGTCTAAGGCCACCACGTAAAGACAACGTTCCTACGTACCAGGGATAACCAGTCGGAAATTACGATGAACAAAAAACCATTTCAAACAGAACAATTAGAACAACTATAAAGCATCTCGCAGATCTAACGGAAGGTGGGAGAGACCTTCGGAGCAGCGTCCCAAAGCGCCATCGACAGGCCGGGCAGACTCTGATCCGTGGGAAACCACACTGAAGAAGGAAATGTGGTTCCTAGGGAAACGGAAGGCAATTTCAAGCAAAGTCACGCCTCTGATTTGGGCGGAACTTGACAAGCTGAATCTACATTTCACATGGAAGAGACAAAAGGCCAGAAGCCATGGAGGCAACTTCGAAGGTCACAGTGGGGACACGTGCCGCCCGGTGTCACATGGCTCTAGAGCCCTTGCCGCCCAGTGTCCTGCCGGTCGATGTGGTTATCGTGGGGATGGAAAAAAATGTCACACGTTATTTGATCTGCCAGTTCAAAAGTTCCGTGTTTTCTTTTTATGCCCATCTATGTGAATGACCCTTTCCGCGTAGCTGTGACACGGGGCCAGCTTCCACGGGCCTGCCGCTGTCCACCTCACGCTCTGGTCTTAGAAGCTGAGGCAAAGCGGCATATGGGGTCAACTCCTTACAGTAGAAGAAGAAGGGGCCTTTGATAATCCCGACAGATTTGTTTTGAGTTCTATTTCCTTCTTCAAGAGTCAGACCGGAATCATGGAAAAGGTATGATGCGTACACAACACTACGCGCTAGGTCCCGTGGCACCGTCTTAGGGTCAAAAGGAAAAGGAGGTAAGCCCCCTTTGTTTCTGTATCATATTTGTGACCACTTCAGCCTACCACGTCCTAGTAGATTTGTGCCAAGTTGGGGATGGAGAAAAATAGCATTTGGGCCACCACCGTGCGGTACCGACCCGTAGCGGATGCTGGTAACAGACCACGGAACTCTTTCTGGCTGAGCCGCCGTGTGACCCTGGAAAACCCGCTCGAGGCGTTCCAGGCCATCGCAAACGGTCGACGCAAAATTAATCTGCCTGACTCAATGACTGTGTGTCGAGTGAATGAATATGTCAGGGCGTCAGCAGTGGTGTTCCCAAGGGGCGTGAGTAGTGGCACTTAGAAGCCAGCTGTCACAGCACGAGCCCTCCCGCTGAACTGGTTTGACGAAGCCAGCGCAGTGCGGAGCCCGTGACACCCCCCAGACTCCCCAGCGAGCAGGTTCCTGTCGGGCTATTTCAGTCTCTTTTCTAAGCAAGTGACCTGCGGTCCAAAATAGCAGCTCTACCTTGACAGCACAGAACACATCCACGTTTCCTGTGACTGAGGACTTCGCTCAGGCCGGCCCCACGGGCCGACGGACAGAGGAGAGAGGGTAACGGGGGAAAAAGGAAGAGGAGGGAAAAAAATTAATTTGCCAGGCCCCGCTCCACATGATGCGACCTCAAATGTGTAAGCCAAGGAACAATGTTTTCGGTCCCTGTGTTGTTACAGAGGGAGCCCAGCCTGACGCAAAGCTCACCTTGGATCCGCCCGCACCCGGGGCCTGGACTCAAACCAGCGTTTCCCACTCGGCAGCTCATGTCCCTCCTTCCGTCCCCAGCCCGCAGAGGCGGGGGCGACCCCGGGGCGGGTCTTCAGCCCCCTCCTCTCGCTCCCTGGCCCTTAGGGGATCGCGCTGCAGTCTCCTCGGCCACCATCCAGGCACCGGGGCGACAAGGCAGCTCCCCCCCCTCTTCCCTGCATGTCCCACGACGTCTGTCTGTAAAGTCTGTGCCCGGCTCTGTCGTCCTCCTGGGGGACCAGCGGCCACCCTGCAGACCGTCCTCCCTCCCTCCTACTGGACACACTCGCTCCAGTGTCCCAGCACCGCCTCACTCCACAGCCACAAAGCCAGGTCTCCATCTTCTGGTCCAGTCCCAAGTAGCCCCTCCCCCAGTGTGCCGGCCTGCACCTCGCCCATGACCTTCCCGCCCACGGAAGGCCCCTTGTTCATGCCTGCCTCTCTCTCTCTCTCTCTCTCTCTCTCTCTCTCTTTCTCCCTCCTCCTCCCTCCCTCTCCTCGAAGCCACCTCTTCTAGCCCAGCTCAAATTCACCGTCCCTGGCTGCGCCTTTGCAGGTCACCCCCTTCCCCGCAGTCCCTCCCATTCACTGGCGACCATCTCCGGGAACAGACCTCAAGCTGGAGGCTGCGCCTCAAGGGGAGGAAGCAGCTCCTGCAGAGGCTACAGCGAGTCTCAGGGACCACAGGAAGGTGGCCCCCCAGAGTGCTGGCCCAGGACCTGCCGGGTGGGGCTCCCTGGTCCTGGACCCAGACCCAGACCTCCCGCAGAGCGGAGGGAGGGGCCAGGGCCAAGGGCAGAGTCGGGGGCCTCCCGACAGTCTGGGGCTGCTGGGGTCCCGTGTGACAGTTCGACTTGACAGCTGGGGGGAGACGCAGAGTGGAACCTAGACTGGTGCCCCGACATCCGACATCGTTCCCAGGACGTGGTCAGCACTTAAGTTGCTGGCGAAAACACGTCACCTTCTAAGACGGGGGAGGAGAGCAGATGCCAGGGACGGTGTGGGGCGAGGCGGTGGCACGGGAGGACTCGGGTCTCTCCAGACGGCAGATGCCCGAAACGGAGAGCTGGAAGCTCGTCCCGAGGAGGGTGACCCCCTGCCCGCGTGTTCGGACCACAGGGAGTGGCTTTGTTCTGTTTCTTTGCCGTCAAACCGTAACCTTAGTGCTGTTCAGCCTCACGGTGAGCACGATGAGAGCTCTGCAGCCCCCGGAGGGCTGTGTGCGCACCGGCCGCTCAGCCACCTCCCTCGCACACAGACCGGCCGTGACGACAGCGGCTCGGTCTGGCCCCATCTGGAGCCCCTGGCCCGTCTGAGCGGAGGAGACACCGACAACACCCTGTAGTCTTGGTCCCCCACGTCAGGGGAGCACTGTCACCTTCATGAAGAAGTGGACACTGTCACCTTCATGTCCCCACAGCGCAGAGGGAGACGCGGGCTCCTGCCTGGGGACGCGCAGCAGTGAGCCATTTATGTAACGTTTGCGAAGCCGCAGAGAGACTGTGAGAGAGGAGGGAGCAGAGTCCATGGCGGGACGTCTGCCGGTGGCACAGGCGCGGTGGCGATTGGGGCGGGAGTTGCTCTAATGTCACAGGAACAGGAGGGGCAGGATGAGGACCTGGCCAGCTGCACGCGAGGCCCCGGAGCTCCTGCAGAGACCGGGGTGAGGCCGGGAGGCCGGGAGAGGTCCGTGTCCCTGAGGCGGTCACCTCCCTTTCTTGGTCTCTGAAGTGAGTGAAGTGACCTGTGGTCGTCTGATTTCTGCCACACTGTGCAGGGCGATGTAGCTCAGTGCCACACTGGTGCTGTCGACCTTGGTTTACCCCTGGGTGGCACAGTAGTGGGCGCTA
>NW_024340693.1:3873661-3883074 GCF_902729225.1 Pteropus medius | reverse complement strand
CACGGGCCGACGGACAGAGGAGAGAGGGTAACGGGGTAAAAAGGAAGAGGAGGGAAAAAAATTAATTTGCCAGGCCCCGCTCCACATGATGCGACCTCGAATGTGTAAGCCAAGGAACAATGTTTTCCGTCCGTGCGTTGTTACAGAGGGAGCCCAGCCTGACCCAAAGCTCACCTTGGATCCGCCCGCACCCGGAGCCTGGACTCAAACCAGCGTTTCCCACTCGACAGCTCATGTCCCTCCTTCTGTCCTCAGCCCGCAGATGCGGGGGGCCCCCGGGGCGGGTCTTCAGCTCCCTCCTCTCGCTCCCTGGCCCTTAGGGGATCGCGCTGCAGTCTCCTCGGCCACCATCCAGGCACCGGGGCGACGAGGCAGCTCCCCACCCTCTTCCCTGCATGTCCCACGACGTCTGTCTGTAAAGTCTGTGCCCGGCTCTGTCGTCCTCCTGGGGGACCAGCGGCCACCCTGCAGACCGTCCTCCCTCCCTCCTACTGGACACACTCGCTCCAGTGTCCCAGCACCGCCTCACTCCACAGCCACAAAGCCAGGTCTCCATCTTCTGGTCCAGTCCCAAGTAGCCCCTCCCCCAGTGTGCCGGCCTGCACCTCGCCCATGACCTTCCCGCCCACGGAAGGCCCCTTGTTCATGCCTGCCTCTCTCTCTTTCCTTCTCTCTCTCTCTCTCTCTCTCTCTCTCTCTCTCTCTCTCTCTCCCCCCTCCTCCCTCCCTCTCCTCGAAGCCACCTCTTCTAGCCCAGCTCAAATTCACCGTCCCTGGCTGCGCCTTTGCAGGTCACCCCCTTCCCCGCAGTCCCTCCCATTCACTGGCGACCATCTCCGGGAACAGACCTCAAGCTGGAGGCTGCGCCTCAAGGGGAGGAAGCAGCTCCTGCAGAGGCTACAGCGAGTCTCAGGGACCACAGGAAGGTGGCCGCCCAGAGTGCTGGCCCAGGGCCTGCCGGGTGGGGCTCCCTGGTCCTGGACCCAGACCCAGACCTCCCGCAGAGCGGAGGGAGGGGCCAGGGCCAAGGGCAGAGTCGGGGGCCTCCCGACAGTCTGGGGCTGCTGGGGTCCCGCGTGACAGTTCGACTTGACAGCTGGGGGGAGACGCAGAGTGGAACCTAGACTGGTGCCCCGACATCTGACATCGTTCCCAGGACGTGGTCAGCACTTAAATTTCTGGCGAAAACACGTCACCTTCTAAGATG
The DNA here is from genome assembly GCF_902729225.1 of Pteropus medius. Classification (NCBI taxonomy): domain Eukaryota; kingdom Metazoa; phylum Chordata; class Mammalia; order Chiroptera; family Pteropodidae; genus Pteropus; species Pteropus medius. Next base: position 3,881,867 of record NW_024340693.1, on the reverse strand, counting down.
GGGGAGGAGAGCAGATGCCAGGGACGGTGTGGGGCGAGGCGGTGGGAACGGGAGGACTCGGGTCTCTCCAGACGGCAGATGCCCGAAACGGAGAGCTGGAAGCTCGTCCCAAGGAGGGTGACCCCCTGCCCGCGTGTTCGGACCACAGGGAGCGGCTCTGTTCTGTTTCTTTGCCGTCAAACCGTAACCTTAGTGCTGTTCAGCCTCACGGTGAGCACGATGAGAGCTCTGCAGCCCCCGGAGGGCTGTGTGCGCACCGGCCGCTCAGCCACCTCCCTCGCACACAGACCGGCCGTGACGACAGCGGCTCGGTCTGGCCCCATCTGGAGCCCCTGGCCCGTCTGAGCGGAGGCAACACCGACAACACCCTGTAGTCTTGGTCCCCCACGTCAGGGGAGCACTGTCACCTTCACGAAGAGGCCCACGGTCTCACCACCCCCACCCAAGAGGCCGATCCCTGCGGATGACCGTCGTCCCCACCGCGCAGAGGGAGACGCGGGCTCCTGCCTGGGGACGCGCAGCAGTGAGCCATTTACGTAACGTTTGCGAAGCCGCAGAGAGACTGTGAGAGAGGAGGGAGCAGAGTCCATGGCGGGACGTCTGCCGGTGGCACAGGCGCGGTGGCGATTGGGGCGGGAGTTGCTCTAATGTCACAGGAACAGGAGGGGCAGGATGAGGACCTGGCCAGCTGCACGCGAGGCCCCGGAGCTCCTGCAGAGACCGGGGTGAGGCCGGGAGGCCGGGAGAGGTCCGTGTCCCTGAGGCGGTCACCTCCCTTTCTTGGTCTCTGAAGTGAGTTGAGTGACCTGTGGTCGTCTGATTTCTGCCACACTGTGCAGGGCGATGTAGCTCAGTGCCACACTGGTGCTGTCGACCTTGGTTTACCCCTGGGTGGCACGGTAGTGGGCGCTATGTACAGACACACACCGATGGGGACTCACAACAGAAACATGTGCACACACGCACATGTGCGCACATCTGCATAGATGTACATATGCACTTGCATACACATGCATGTGTGCATGCCTATCTGCACCATGCACATGTGTGCATGCAAGGCACATGTATGTACACGTGCATGTGTGTACATGTACACACAGATGCGTGCAAGGAGCCTGTTGGTGTGCATGTCCACACATGTGATTCACACGTGTGTGTGCACGGTGAATATGCACCCATACACATGCATGAATTGCACACGCAAATGGCTGTACACTTGCACTCATGTATGCAAGTACATGTGGTGCATATGTATGTACGTGCCACATGCATACACGTGTGCACACATGCACGCACGTGTGTATACACATGCACACACACCTGCACAGAGCTCTGTAGCACAGCCCACAAGGGACATGGCAGGACAGCCACCCAGTGACAGTATATTCCAAATGCCATGCACAGCGACACCTTTGGGTGGTGGTCCAGCAGCTCACCTGTGCTACCTGCGTATTAACAGGCAATGTTCCCTCACAGGCTGGCAGTCCGAAGCAATGGGCGACTGGAGCTTTCTGGGGAGACTATTGGAAAATGCACAGGAGCACTCCACGGTCATCGGCAAGGTCTGGCTGACCGTCCTGTTCATCTTCCGAATCCTGGTGCTGGGAGCCGCGGCTGAGGAGGTGTGGGGTGACGAGCAGTCCGACTTCACCTGCAACACCCAGCAGCCCGGCTGTGAGAACGTCTGCTACGACAAGGCCTTCCCCATCTCCCACATCCGCTTCTGGGTGCTCCAGATCATCTTCGTGTCCACGCCCACCCTCATCTACCTGGGCCACGTGCTGCACATCGTGCGCACGGAACAGAAGAGGAAAGAGCGAGATGCAGAGCAGCCGAACGGGGACGGCGACCGTGGCCAGAGAGACAGGCCCCCGGTGCGGGACGACCGGGGCAAGGTCCGCATCGCCGGGGCCCTGCTGCGGACCTACGTCTTCAACATCATCTTTAAAACGCTGTTCGAGGTGGGCTTCATCGCTGGTCAGTATTTCCTGTACGGCTTTCAGCTGAACCCACTCTACCGCTGTGACCGGTGGCCCTGCCCCAACACCGTGGACTGCTTCATCTCCAGGCCCACGGAGAAGACCATCTTCATCATCTTCATGCTGGCCGTGGCCTGCCTGTCCCTCTTTCTCAATGTGCTGGAGATCTATCACCTGGGCTGGAAGAAGCTTAAACAGGGTATGACCAACTACTATAGTGTAGAGACCCCTCAATCCAGGCTGGGGGCCGCGAAACCGGGGGGCGTGAGCCCACTGCCCCCCTCCCTCTCGGCTCCAGCCACCGGCACTGGGGCGTGCCCGCCTTACTACACTCACTCTGCCTCGTCGCTGGGACAGGCAATGAGCAGGGCCTATCCTGGGGCTCCTTTTCCAGCCACAGACGTCACCAAGGAAGCTCTGTCTGAGGCGCAGGGGAAGGGCCACCCTGACAAGTTCTATGACAGCAGCCAACACCTGCTAACGGCAGAGCAGAACTGGGCCACCCAGGAGGCCGAGCAGCAGCTCTCAGTGAGGAAGGCCACCCCCCCGCCAGTGTCCCCGTCTTCCTCCTTGACCCCTCCGGGCAGCCCCCAGCCACCCCCCCAGGAGCCCGTCCCGGTGGAGAATGGGAATGGTCACAGCTTGGGAGAGAGCAGCTTGGAAGTGACTCCCGATGAGGGGGTGCCGGCAGTGACCTCCCCTGTGGATATGCACGCGCCGCCTCTGCTCCCCGCTGAGCCCAGACGGTCAAGCACGGCCAGCAAGGCCAGCGGCGGTCGGGCCAGACCCAGTGACTTGGCCATCTAGCGGTGCTGGCCCCAGACAGCTCATAATGACCTCTTTTCTAGCACCCCAAACCAGGTGTACTTCGGCGGAGCAGGTAGACAGCCCTGAGTGACAGAGTGCGGGAGCGGGCCGGAGGCCAGCGGAGGGGCGTGTCAGGTTCTGTGTCCTTGTGCCGTGCTTTGAGCTGCAGTGCAGTGGGGAGAACCTGGCACTTTCCACGGCGGGCGGGGGGAAGTGGGGTGCAGGGGCTGCTGGCCTCTGAGGACCTTCACAGCCTCGCCGGCACCCAGACCTGGCCCCTGTGCAGGAGCCGCCGCCTGTGCGGGTCTGGTGTCTGCTGTCACTTCAGTCCGGGACTTTAAGTTTCCTGCCCCTGGGCTGCGCACGTCCCGGGCAGCCCAGAAGGCCAGCGCTGCCTCTGGCCCGCCTCCGTCTGACACTCTTAACTCAGAGCTGAGTGTATTTGGGATATTTGCCAACGGCACTAAAAAAAGGTTGAGAGCAAGCCTGTGCAGTGTCATTTGAGATTCCGAAATTGCATGTGAAGCCCAGGTAGCCAAGTGTCGCCATGACAAGTGACAGTGAGCAGCTCCCCCGAGAGGCCGAGGTCCAGGGGCGAGGGCACAGAGGTGGCTGGGCACAGAGCGGGCGGGGACGCGGCCACGCTGAGGCCGTTTTTGACAGCTGCCCACACTGACGTGCGGCATGGCAGGCGACCCTCTGCGCTGACTTCTCAGCGATGTTCCCGCTTTGCGCTGGGCAGGTACGCCCACGCCCCCACTTTCTACCTTTCAGGAAAAGCGAAGGAAGCTTGGTCCCCCACGGCGGATGCTGACTGAGAGAGGGCTCCATCGTCCCCATAAGTCCCAGTAAGGACCGAACTTCCCTTTCAAAGGGATGCTTCCCCGCCCCGCGCCAGCCCCAACCTGTGACCACGTGCCGGATACCATGGAAGCAGGTATCCTAAGTGCCTCCGGGACCTCAGCGGGGCGGTCCCAGGGGGGCTGAGTGTGTGTCCCCGCTGTCTGCCCATCATCGGTCACTGTGGACCCACGAGCAGAGGTGACGCCGAGCCTGGTCCCCGTCACGGTCCACCTCCAACGGCCACCCGGTGTGGTGACCCTCGTTCCACGGACACCGGAGCCTCTCCATCGGATCCGTCCCTTTTCATGACTCCCTTTACTTTCCGATGAGTCTTTTGTGACCCATGGACAGTCTGGTGACAAGACTGTGACTTCCCGTTCTCAGATCGCTGAGAGTGCCTGGGGCCCCCCCGTGCGACCCGCTCCCTCCCTGGCACGTTCACAGCCTTTCTGCAGGTGCAAAATAAGACACTATGAAATGTAGCGTCTGAAGAAAGTAGAGATGAGGCGTTATGTATGCCCTTCAGTGGGGCGTCACCAGGAACGGGTGCATCATCACGTCTGCCACCAGAAAACACATTTGCGTATAAAATGAATTTTAAATACCGTGCATTCGACAAAATTCAGATCATCGATCCTATGATGAAGCGTTTCTCTTTGAATGGGCGCTCGATTCGGGAAGTGATTCTAACGTGACTGGGACACTAAGACACAAATTTGTCCCCCAAATTCTCTAACTACAAAAGCAAGCTCGCCAGGAAACGCTGGCCGCAAGATGAGGTTTTATCAACACCTTTATAAAACGGGGGGCTGGTGCCGACAAGACACACACCAGCTGCCGAGAACGCTGACGATCTGGAATGTACCCGTTTGGCGAACCCAGCTCACGATGCGAATAGTTCTTCCTCTTCGGTTTGTGCTGAAGGCCGCATGAAATTTCAGTCTGTTGTTCGAATCCCTTTAACGTTCCCCGGTGAAACCTGCCGGGAGATGAGGCTGCTCTCTCGGGTTTGCATGTCTGCGAACGGAGCTGGGGTGAAATACGGAAACCAGACGTGCGGGGGGTTGTGTTTGAGTAAGTGTGACAGGGAGGGAGGAGACCACGCGGTGTCCTGACCGCAGCCCAGCCTCTAACCTGCCACGTCACTCACGGAGGGTGGGAGGGATTGGCCTTCCTGCCTTGCAGTGGACAGAGGACAGCGAGGACCGCCCCTCTGTGCTTCGAATGGGTCGGGACCAAATCTGCCTGGACCGCGGCTTGGCACGTAGGAGGCACTTACTTAAGAGTGCCCCGGTGAGTGAATGAATGAGTGAATCGCTGAATGAATGAAACGTAGATTTCTGCTTAGCCACATTAACGTCATCGGACACAGATTGGAGCCTCAGAAAAAAAGGTATCAGAGAAGCCGATCCCCTTGCCAGGCCTGCCTAATTCTGCAGAATCAACTTTATTAAGATACAATTTGTGTTTGCAACATGGACATGCCAAAGGTGTCTCGCCACGATCAAAAATATTCTCATCCCTCTGAAAAGTCCCTTGTGCTCCTTCTAGTCAATTCTCCACCACCGACTCCAGGCAATCGCTAATCTGCTACCTGACACTATAGTCTTTTCTAGAATTTCATACAAATGGAGACATACAGTACGAACTCTTCCGTGTCTGACCTTCTTCACTCATCATAATGTTTTCAAGCTTCGCCTCCGTTGTTGCGGGATTCAGTAGTGTTCCTTCATATTGCTGAAAATCCCATTATCTGTCCATGCACCTGTTAATGAACTTCTGGGTGGTGTATTAGGGTTCTCTGGCGGGGAGGAGAGTTCATATATATAAATATATATCTATACCCAGTTGACCCTGGAACAGCATGAGTTTGAACTGCACAGGTCCGTTGATTTTTTTGCAATAAACACTGTAAGTGTATCTTCTCTGCCTTATGACTTTATTCATGACCTTTTAGTAAGCTACTTTATCGTAAGACTACGGCCTACGGTACACATAACACAAAATACATCTGTTTCTCGGGAAGGCTTCCGGTCAACAGGAAGCTGTTAGTGGTTAAGTTTGGGGGAGTCAGAAGTTAACACGGGGGTGTTCGCCTGCTCACCGGGAGTTGAGGCCCTAGGCCTTGAGTTGCTCAAGGGTCGACTGTGTGTGTGTGTAGATATAAAAGATAAGACATTTTCTCTGTAGGCCAACAAGTCCCAAGGTCTGCGGTCCCACCCGGTGGGAGGGCAGGACCCAGGAGAGGGAGCTGTGTCAACTCGAGTCCGAAGGCAGGAATAAACAATGTCCCATTTCAAAGGCCATCAGGAGGGAGAATTCTTTCTTAGTGACAGGACAGTCAGCTTTTTTGTCCTTTTCAGGCCTTGGGCTGATTGGGTGGGGCCCGCCCAGGTTAGGGCGGGCCACCTGCTGGAGGCAGAATACCAGTTCAAATGTTAATCTCATCCAGACACACCCAGAATCTTATGGGGGGTGGGCGGTGTATCCGGGCACTCCTGGGCCTGGGGAAGCTGACACGTAAATGCAACCATCACGAACCATGCTGGTCGGGAGTACGGTCACCTGCACGTTGGCCTGTTGTCCGGGCAGACTTTTTATCTTGACCGACTTCGCTGAGACGGTGGACGGTGGCTAGCCATTGGCTGCTGACGTGGGACACATCCATCCTTGGGTGGCTTTGCTCTGTCCCCCAGGCCCCACCTCCAGCAGGCTGACCAAGCTGTGCTCTCAAGGCCGTGGGACAGAAGAAAGTGGTCCAGCCTCGGTGTGTGTCCCATCTGCTCGCTTCCCATGGCCAAAGCACAGCCAGCTCAGGAGGGAGGCAGAGGAAATCAGCCTCCCTCTTTACCGGGCTCACGTGGCAAAGGGCACAGCGGCAGGCAGGGGTCCTCGACGAAGCCAACCTCGCACAGCCTGCGCAGTGCCATCCACTGTGACGATGCTGAAGAATCAATGTCCTTCCAGAAGGCGAAGTCGTCCAGAGGCTGGGGCCAGGGCACAGGAGTGCCTGAGGTGCCCGCGTTACGCGCCATCGGTACAGCTGGGCATCATGAGAGCTAACAGCCCGGCAACTCTAGAACTCGGCGCCCCCTGGGGCCTCACCCAGCAGGTGCTGCTCCTGCCTTTTACACGTGGACGGCCCGATATTTTACACACTCGGAGGAGTACACATAAGCTCCATCTAGCCAGTGTAAAGGAAAGTAAAAGCTGAACGCTCGAGGGTCCACCATTTGGATCAAGAAACACGATATTATTTAAACCTACAAAGGTCCCGTTTGGCCGTTCCGCATCTCGAGACCCTCCCTCCCCACTGGGGTTCACGTGTACCCTAAAACTCCATGCTAATATTTTCCCTTACGGTTTTACAATACACGTGGGTATCCCTAGACACGTCCTCCTTGACCCTTGAGTGATGCAGGGGGTTGGGGCGATCCCCTGGGCAGTCAAAACTCAGTGGGTGACTTCCGACTGCCCCAAACTTCACTGCTAACGACTGTTGACTGGAAGCCTTAGTAACAGCGGCGACAGTCAATCGACGCGCATTTTGCATGTTGTGGGTAGTACACAACGTATTCTTACAATAAGGCAAGCTAGAGAGAAGAAAATGTTAAGAAAATCGTAAGAGAAGATGTATTTACAGTACTGTACGTTTTTATTAGAAAAAAATCTGCATATAAGTGGACCCATGCTCAAACCCGTGTCCTTCAAGAGACAACTGCATTTTGGACTTTACGTAACTGGAATCAGTGTTTATACAGTCGCGTGTCACATAATGACGGGGACACGTTCTGAGAAGCGTGTCCTTAGGTGATTAGGTCACTGTGCCAGCATCACGGAGTGCACGACCCACACCTGGGCAGTACAGCCCCCTACACACCTGGGCTGCGTGGTCCAGCCCACTGCTCCTGACTGCCAGCCTGGACGGCCCGTCACCGTACAAAACAGGGCGAGACGTGATCAAGCACAAGAGAACGATGCCACCAGCAGACGCAGCACACACGACCTGTGCGAGGCGAGGCTGCAGCCGGTAACGCGCACGCCGCTTCAGCAAACTCGAACACGTGGGGCACGTTCGCACAGCGGCGGTGGTGCTGTCCCATAGCTTCATCGTAATCGTCTGGGACATACGAGATCCGTAGTTGACCAAAACGTCGTGACGTGGCGCATGGCTGGCCATCCCGTCCAAACTTCGCTTCTGAGGCTTACCCATGTCATTGAATGAAGCTGCAGCTTGCTCGCTCGCATTGCTAGGTATTAATTACACTGCTACATCCTCTGGGTTCGGTACCCATTCTGCCGCCGGCGGGCGTTCTGGTCGTTGCCAGCTTTAGGCTAGTGTGGCAGTGATGCTAGAGACAAATAGGGCCCACGTGCAAGCGAGGTCTCGTTCATGCACTCGAGGGCACTAGCGCTTCGGCATTTACAAGCGCAGTTTCGCTTGGCAATGCCACAAATAAACACTATGAGTGATGAGCGGTAAAAAGCTAAGAGAGTATTATGAATGGCTGCATGCCAAATTAGGTAAGATAAATAATTTCTAGAAAAATATAATTACTAAAACTGAGTCCAGGAAA
>NW_024340693.1:3850147-3873483 GCF_902729225.1 Pteropus medius | reverse complement strand
GAAAGAAAGAAAGAAAGAAAGAAAGAAAGAAAGAAAAATCTGAATGCTGAATGCTCCTGTAACAATTAATGATTTGAACCAGCGGTTAAAAATCCTGCCACAAAGAACACATGACAGACACTCTGACAGCTTCATAAGAGAATTCTAGCAAACATTCATGGAACAGGTCATTCTAATCCTATATAGATTTATCTTTTTAGATTCATCTTATTTATCATTTCTTTGCTAGCCATTCTTTCTTACACCTTGGATTTTTTTCCTGCTTTCTAAAGTAGATACATTAGAAATTTCTCTTGTGGAGACTTGATGCTAATAAAAATTCTCAGTTTTTATTTAACGAAAATATCTTCATTTTATCCCTATAATCTTAAGATAATTTCAATGCACATAGATGTTTAGGCTAATGGTCCTTTGTCTTTTGGCCTTCATTAGTTATGGTGGTATAAAGTTTCTTGCTCCGCATAGTCTAATTGTTATTCCCTTGTAGTTCGTGTCTCTTTTCTTTATGACCGCTTTTAAGAATTATATTCTCTTTCCTTTGGTGTTCAGTATTTTTATTATAAGAAGTCCACACGTGGATTTTGAATTTCTGCTTCCTGAATGTGAAGACAGCTGTCCCTCACCATCTCTGGAAATTTGTCAGCCATCATCTCTTCAAATATCACCTCTTTCCTTCTGGAACTAAAACTAGTCACATCAGACATTTTCATCGTAACTCCTTGTCTTAATCGCATCTCTTGGTCTCTGTCCATGGTCTCTGCATCGCTTCCTCTAGTTCACGTCCAGCTGTGCCTGGCCTGCTGTCTAACCTGCCCACTGAGCTCGCAACTCCGATCATTGTAATGGTTCGGTTTGATTGACATACATTAATCTCTTTTACTTCAAGAATTCGCTTCATGCTTTCACGTGGTGATTCCAGTATCCTCAGTTCTCACGAGTCTGCAACTGTAATTTATTCTTGCAGAGACACTGTTTCAAAATATTACGGCTGAGGACTTGTCAGGATTCACGAAATACCCTAGCCATAGAGTCAAAAGCCCAACAAATCTCAAGCCAGAAAAAAAACAAAACTAAAAACCTGCACCCGGACACATTATACTTAAAGTACAAACAAACAACAAAGCATGAAGAAAAACATAAAGGAGGTTTGAAATCTCACCACCCAGAGGGAACCTTTGCTAACATTTTGATTTCTATTCTTTGAGGCATTTTCTAAGTGTACACTTATACAAAGTTAGGATCAGACTGTATATTTATTATAACCCTTCTTCCTTAACATATTACAAACATTTCTCCGTGTGAACACATTTTATTAAAAATCATAATTTGAAAGCTTTCCTGATGTTCCACCAGATAACTGTAGAGCGATTTCTTTAAGAAGAATCCCATTGCTGGACATTTAAGTGGTTTTCCAATGTTCGGCTATTTTAAATAATGCTTGTTGCACATCAATCTTTCCCACACCCCCGATGATTTCTTTAGGACACATTCCTACAAGTGGGATTCCTACAAGTGAGCTGCTCCCTGATACCTATGGCCAAGCTGCTTTCCTAAAGGACTCCTGATTTAGCCCCGCCGTGAGCAGCCCAAAGGCACACACGTCTCCCTCACCTCGTGGCACAGTGTGTCACCTCCCTCTGCTGAGTAAAGTCAGGACAGTTGGGTGGACTTTCATTTCTGCCTCTCTCCAAAAAACAAGAGGCTCGAAAGGCAGCCAGCCCTTCGCCTCTCCCTTAAGAACTCAAGTAAGCAAAGTCCCGTTTCAGCTGTTTTCAGACTGGGCTCGCCCGTTCTCCCAGATGACCAGGCTCCGTCTGCTTGGACCAACATTTTTAAATGCACTGTCATCGAGTCTGTGCCCCCAAGAGCTGGGCAGTGTGCTTTAGAATAACGGGTGGTCCGAGGCCGGACCATGTGATGGGCGGGCTTTCGGGCATGCCCGCGCCTCCGACGGCGGCCCCTAATCTCGTCTGCACATTGCCCGCCGCGTGCCCCGCTGGCCCTGCTGAGCGCAGCGCTTCCATTGTGCTGGTTCAAAGGGCGGGGGATTGAGCAGGAACAAAAGTCAGGTCTGAGAATTGTTTGCGCGCCATGCGCCCAGGCCAGCTCGGCCGCCGGATGAATAGGAACCGTCTGGAATGCCGCCAAAGCCACTTGATGGAAATCTCTGACTTCCAAAAGAGTATTCCTGGTGCTTTTTTAAAAGCATCGCAGTTTGCTCAGGCCGAGAGGAGAGAGAGAGAGAGAGAGAGAGAGAGAGAGAGAGAGAGAGAGAGAGAGAGGAGACAGGAGAGAGAGAGACCTGTCTGCTCGCAATCCGAGCCCAGCTCGCTCGGGGGCCGGTCTGTAAAAAGCGTGACAGTCCGTAGTCAAGGAGTTTGCAAGCCACATGGTCTCGGCTGCCGCTACTCGATTCCGCCACCGTTTCGTGGAAGCGGCCGTGGGTAACACGTGAGCCAGTGAGTGTGGCTGTGTCCCAGGAATGCGTCACACAAAACACGCCGTGGCAAGGCCTCCCAACACCGCAGTGACCTAACGGTCACCTCTGAGGGCCCTTCCAACTCTGAAGTTGTTTAGCTCAGTGCCTAGGCTTGGCCTCCGGGACACGGGCGAAACGTTTGCTTCCTGCGTCTACCGCCCAGGACGGCCCCTCCCCCGCCCCACGGGAAGCGGGGCTGCTGGCCGTCCCGCCCCCGGTTCTGCCCTGTCTGTCCCTCCTTTTTCGATGGGGTCGTCCCGATATGTCTGTCCTTTGCTCTCCCCCTGAGGTCTCGGCCACATCTCGGTCCGTGCTCCGCTGACGACTCCAGTCTGTTCCTCTTTCCCTCCGGCTCTAAACTGCGCATGTCCACAGCTGGATTCGGGGGCTGCCTAACACTGGGTTCGCCCCCTGATGCTCCTCTTTCAGTCTGCGGCACCTCTCGTCACCCCCAACTCAAAAGCATGCTGTGCCCCAGCTCCTGGGCCTGGCGACCCTCACTTTCCGTGTCTTCCAGCCACTGCCCGGCGGCTGAACTGCGTCCCTATGTCCCCTGCCTCTGGACTGGCCCCCATCCGGCTGGTCTTGAACAAAACCAGCCAGATTAAGATTTTCCAGCTCCGCTGGGAAGTCACTCACCTACTTGAAAACCACCTGTGGCGTCCCATTTAAACAAAGCTTTGGGGCCACTGTGATCCGGCGGCGTGCTTCCCTCTGGGAACTCTGGGCCCCAAGGAACGTGGACCTTGACACGCCCCCCACACGCTCCTCAAACGTGCCTAGCTGGCCCTTGTTCAGTGACTCTGCTCACGTCATCTCTGATGGCAGAATGTCTTCTGTCCTTCCCTGTCCACGACACAACTCCCACCTAAAATCATCCCCTCCACGACTCCCCTCATCACGGTGCCTAAAACAGCATCTTTGTCCTCCACGCACCGTGGCACTTAGCTCCTGTCCCTCCCACTGCCTGACACCTGCAGCTGGCAGATGAGCTTGCTGAGGGCAGGAAGTGACTGCTCGGTGACGATGTTTCTCCCCCGATGCCCGGCCAAGCACCCGAGGGGCCGCTCTGAGCAGGGGGCGGCTTCCTGACCATCGGAGTCAGCTAAGTGCGCTGTGCAGACGGTGCTGCCAGCCACTGCGGGCGTCTCTGCCCAGGCCTCCGTCCCCAGAGAGGGGTCGTCAGGCCTCCTCGGATGGGCCGGAAGCCGGGCCTGCAGCGTCCCCCGGCTGTTACGTTCCGTCCTGCCTCCGTCGAGCCTGGTGTCCGTCTCAGCCTCCCTCGGCCTCCGGGCGGCTCCAGGTGTGGGCGAGAAATGGCTTCTTTCACAGACTATTAAACAATCCACTAAACCCCACCCTCACAGTATCTGCTGCCTGTGACTTTGGGATGTTCTGGGCACAAATCACTAGCTTTTTCTCAGCTTACCTTTTGGCAGACACATAGGTTTAACTTTCTAGACACTGCTGTGGAGTGACGAAGCCATCTCTGGAGCACGGGCTGCCTGCTGGGGGCCCGGTCACGTGCTGGCTTAACCGAGCCTCTTGGCCCCCCAGCTGCTCCACCTGTAAAATGCACAAGTCCTGACAGCAAGGGGCGTCGGCACACGACAGCCCACAGGCTGACCTGGCCCACAGCCTGTCTCCGTCTGGCCCGTGGGGGCGAGAATGGTTTCTACGTCGTTTAAAGGTTTGCAAAAAAGCCAAACACACCCCAAAAAGAACACACAACGAAACCTCCAGCGGCCCACGGAGCCCAAGTGGCTCTGCTGTGGCCTTTTCTGAGCCAGGCTTAGAGGGCGTTAACTGAGTTACTGGATAAAAGCACGGGGACCACGGCCACCGTCCGTCACTTCCCCGCGGTGGAGGTGCAGGTGTCGTGCCCGCCATGGAGTTTTGGGGGCGTCCGTGGCATTTAAGGTATGCGTATCAGTGTTTGGCAGTACTTACGTTTGAAAAGATGTCTCCAAAGACGAAATCTGTGAAATCTAAGAGGTGAACGAACGTTTGCAATCAATTTTGAGGACAGCGAACTGACTTTGCATTCTAGGTAAGCACTGCACACTCCCCCTGAATGCATTCCGTCCTTCTCGCCATACTCGGTTACGATGTTTTGAATTTTGTCAATAAAAATTTGAGAAAATTTGCTTTGTCTTCAAAGTATCTACGTAATATCCTCGGTGTCACCTAAAATATTGACTGCGCTTTCTCTAAGGAGTTTGCTGAGCCTAAGGGAGAAGGAAGTGTCAGAGGCCCACAGAGATGGGAAAAGGTACGGTGCGGGGCCCTGGGACGTGGGACAATGACCCGGAGAGAGCAGTGCTGGCCGGTCGCGGCGTCTCGGGCACACGCAGCAGCAGGTGCACGGGCGGGGGCGAGGCAGGGCACGTGCCCCAGGCGGCCACGTGTTGTCTACCTGCCAGGAGCTTGCTGCCTCCTCACCTGTTCTCTCTGGGCATATGTCACAGTGACGGAAAGCAGTTCACGATGAGGCGGTGGCCTGGAGGGAGTGGCCGCTTTGCATCGAGACATCTTTTCAAACGTAAGCAAACAGGTTGGAGGCCCGGGAGATTCCCATCCAAAAGCCCGGACTTGGTCGGCGCTCCACCACTGACCCGCCGTGGGGCTCGCCGACCGTGAGTCGGGGACAATACCAACACCACCTTGTGGTTGTCACAAGGAACGCGCCCACGCTGTGGATGTCAAGCCTGAAACTTGAGGGAAGGGGCAGAGAACTAGGTCTGTCTCAAATCGCCCCCACTGGCTTGGCCCAGCCGCTCACGGCGAGCGCAAAGCATGTGTCTCCACAGCATGCAACTCTCGGGAGTGCGGTGTAGATGGAACCGAGCAGGGTGCAGAAGGCAGGACGGAGGCTCGGGCCCTGCAGACGCAGTTTCTCTGTTACCCCGAGGCTTTGGCGTTCTGCCAAAAAGCGTAAGCAATGCATTTTGTATCTGTCACCCAACACGCGAGTAGGAAATGCGTTTCAGAGGAAAATACCTTCATTGTGTTCCTAGTCCATTCAACTCTATTTAATTGAAAGAATGTCTGTGGGCCCATTTTTTAATCCAGGAGCTAAAATGCAGCTCTCTGGGACCCCCCACCGCACCCCCATCTACTAAAGCAGGGGACAGAAGTCTGCGTCTAAACTGCACGGGGTGGTGAGCATCTCGAGTCTTCACGCCGCACCCCTCATCAACGGGAAGGGGTAGCACCCGGCAGCATGAGCGTGTGTTCGGGGCAGGTCTGACACACACGGGCAGAAACGCAGGGCGGGCGCTCAGAGGCACACCAGAAACCAGGGGTACCATCGACCGCAGGTCTCATTTCCCAGAGTTCCTTTATTTTTAAAATCCTGAAACTTGAAATTACTTGTAATCATTGATTTATTGGACAAGCATTTGTTCCCACCTAGTATGTGCCGGGACCTTTCCTAAGTGCCTGGGATACAACAGAGAACAAAAAAAGTCCCTGCCCCCGCTCCCGGCTTACATTCTAGTGACATTCACTGTCCTTGCAGCGTGACGACTGGCTAACAGCCCAATGGCAAACATGACCACGGAGGCCTCGGCACGGAGGTGTGTACAGCCGTCTTCCACTTTGCCTCTCTGCATCCTCAGAGTGGCCGACACCGGTCCCTTTCCACAAGGGACACAGATGGGCGCAGCTGAGTGGCCAGGCTCCCGCCCACTGGGTCTCAGTGACTTACTTGACCCAAGCGTGGGTTCCTCTACTTTTAATGCAAGTGACGTGCAAGGCAAGGCCTCCGCCCCTCCCGCACTCTGCCTTCCACGGCTCCCGGCTCCCCAGGGGGCTGTCTCTGAGAGGAGGGCTGGATCTGTCCTGCTTTGCAGCCAACACCCAGCTTCCCCTGCCTCGGTCACTCACATATTTGTCGAGTGAATAAACGACTGGCTCCACATCATGACTGCAGCCACTCATAAGGTGTATCCTATTTAGTAGAATGTGAATCGTGCTACAAACAGAAGCCAAATGGAAAGTAAAAGCAAGCAGTTATTTCTAGGCTTCAGAATTCAATAATGGTTCTAGAACGGACCCTTCTGTCTATGCCCGTTCTAAGCACTCCTGGCGTTTTAAATCAAATGTGCAGATTTCACAGAGAGCCCTCAGTTAACTCTGCCAAAACTATGAGAGGAAAACATGACATTTATTAGAAGAAAATTATGAGATCTGAGAGCAGCTTTCTTATTTCAGGTTCCTTATCAGCAATTTTGAGATCCAAAGAGTCTGAAAATCTACTTTTTCCTGCTTGTGAGAGACCCGACCTGAACCACGTAAAGCTTGCCGTGGCCGCAGGGACACCTGACTCTGGCGGCCCTGCAGTGGCGTGCCGGCTGCTGCCCCAGCCCGCAGAGGGCCGTGTGTAACTTACAAGCGCTTATGTCGTGCTTTTTCAAGAAGAGGAAAACTCTGAATCCTAAAACGCCCAGCCGTCCGAAAGGGATTATAAGTAAACTCACAGCAAAACAAAGAGCAATTTAAGCCTTGTGCTGTACGCTGCTGCCATCTGCTGCCACTGGCTTAGAACTACAAGTATGCATTTAAATGGGAAAGTTTGAACCTTGTTTACAGGGTTAAGGGTAGCATGCCCATAACTTAAAAAATATTTGAGACTCTATTTTTGAAAGCAATTGCAATGGAAAACCGTTAGTGAATGAAGTTTTAAAAAATACAGTAACATATTGGACCTCGTATGTTTCATCTCCATAACCTAAAAGTTGCATTACTCACCTGAGTCAATGTAGTTTAATGCCTTAGAACCCTAATCCCTCCGGGTGCTATTTTTAACTACTCTTGTAGTGAGATGGCCTGAAAGCCAGAGATGAGGGCCGATGCCATCAAAATGGAACCTTTAGAATAATCAGGAATTGTTCCAACTGACCGTTTCTAACAGAGCTGAACGCGGCAAGGTCAAGACTACAGAAATCGACTGTTTTATATACATCACAGGTGGCGGGAATTCTACGCAACCTACTCCAGACCAAGTGGCCTTTCTGGGTGTGCCCGAGTGTCCAGTCGTAGCTTCCCTGTCGTGAACGATCATGAACGTTCTCTGCACGCTCCCTGGGGACTGAATGTATCTCGTTTGGCATCCGTAACTGTAAACGATTTGGGGACATAATGTCGTCTTAACCTTTCATTTTCTCTTCCTCCCTAACTGCCACGGTTGGCGGCAGGGGCACAGAGACGTGTGACGAAGATTTGCTGTTTCACATTTTGTGATAATGAATTTCCACGTGTTGAGTTTACTTCTCAGGAGCTATCTGAACTGCATTTACAAAATTAGGTCTAACGCTCTCTCTGTGTTAAGGTTATTTTAGGGAGGCTCTCTCCCCTCCCCGAGAAAATGTGTTTCTAAATAAATCATAAGGATTCGAACATAAATCTGTAAAATTTACTACTATGTCTCTTAAGTATAATACCGACCGGGCTCACTTGGGAACTCCAGAATCAGAAACAGGGCAAGGCCTTTGCTTCCCAGACAGAGAAGAAACGAAGCCAGACAGAACGAAGCTCTTGGTCCAGTGTCGCAGTGAGAGCTGAGGTTCTGCTCCCCACTCACTACAGCAGAGGATGCTGGGGCCCGGGCCTCCGTCACTCAGTGAGTGACCCCCGAGTGACACAGCAGCCTCCCAGGGCGGGGCCTCGTGCCTGCCGGCCCTCTCTGCCCGTTCCATCCTTAGTCGAGATTAAATCTTCATTGCTTTTTTTTTTTTTTTTCTCCTGAAAAGGCCTAAATTTGTGAACTTGTTTAATGTGCCCAGTTTCAGCGACGACTTTCTCTTGTCCAGTTCATTATAAGGCACGGGATCACAGCAACTGATTTAAAGTGTCCCTCTAATACCTAGTTTCTAAATACAGAAAAAAAGTATAAATCGAGGTTTCTCTTTAGGTGTTTCTACTCTCGGACCCAGACTAATGCAGTTAACCGTTCTGGACATCGGCGTCTATAAGACTGTATTAGCAACTATCGTTTTCAAGTACGATATACCCAGGAACAACCAGAAAGTACTTAGCACTGGAAAACACATTAAAAATAGTCTATTCCTAAGAACACAGCAGAACGGAATAACTGAAATTCAAAGAACTTCTCTAATAATGAGTAAGGGCTTATCAAGGGGGGAAATCCAAAAATATGGTAATTTAGCTTAAGAAATTTATTCTTTAAAAATATTTTCATGTACACTTTCACGACTATTCTGTTTGAGGGAAACAAGATTATCCTACAGTCAGTGTTAACTTAGAACAAAAATGACACGTATCACAACACATTTTGGAAATAACTGGCAAAATAAAAGTGTAAATTTTTATAGTGACTTAAAGACTATAAAATATTTCAGATCTCAGATTAAATGGACCCGCATTAGAGTAGTACAAACCAAAGATTTGCGACTGTATGACCTCGCCGTCACGGTAACACTTAATACTACGCGTAGTTACCCCCACATCACCACTGGCCAGGACAAAGGCAAATCCCACGAGAAAAAGTGATAAAAATTTCAACGTAGGCATGAATATGCACCTCCCTCCTCCTTTCTCGATAGCTTTAGCAGACTTAATAACTCTATGTAAAATAAAACCGTGAACTGCTATTTGAACAGACAGTATTCTCGTGGCCAAACAGAACAACTTCTCGCCTAAAAAGTCCTTTTAGTATCTTCTGTTACCGAGTGCAGCTGAAAGCCTAAAAAAGTGTGTGAATGGAGGCTCGATCTGTCCGGGAAATTCATTTTTCTCAGGATGGATAAAAACTTTTTCACTGGTTCATTGTACATGGCAAAATCTTCACAACAGAAAAATGCAGCATCTCCAATAGCATCTGAAGACAGTAAGGCCGTATTTACAGGATGCTGACACTGGGAATCACTGAGACGCGAAAGGAGACTGTGGCCACTTCACTGTCCTTGTTCTCAGCAGTCAGCTATGACCACACGTACTAGGGAGGTCCTGAAGCCGGTGCAATGCATCCTGGGTGAAGCAGGCTTCAAAGAACAAACAATTCTCACTACACAGTCTGTTTTTTTTTCTTTTCCCCTGAGTGTCAAGTAATCGATCCTTGGATTGCAATCAAGACAAAGACAAGAGCGCTAAATCCTCCACCGTGTCAAGACCAAAACGGCAGGGACATTTCCGTTTAGACGAGCTAACGGGAACGATGAAGGAGACGCGCCGACGGCGGCCCCAGGGCGGGAAGGTGCGGTGCTGGGTGAAACACACGTTTAGTGGCTTTGGGAAACGTTTATTGCTCCTGAGGGCCTGTAGCACCGCTTTCGAGAGTAAAAGACGGTTAGGATTCACCACCTTGTCACCAACAACATGCCTTTATAGGAAAAGTGCTTAAAGAAGTAGTTCTGGAAAAAGGTAAAGACGAGGAAATTTCTATATACATTTTAAGTGTTCCCCATTTTTCTTCATTAAATAGACAACAAGCATTCTAGTTTTAGTCGAGTATTATCAGATTTGCTAGTTTTAGTCGAGTATTATCAGATTTGCTACTGTCAGTCTGATTATCAAATCGACAATATAAAATCAAGGGACAGAAACGTTATTCAAACTTATAAAACAAGTTAGAACTTTATAAAGTAATTCTTGCGCCAAAAATATTTCTGCCGATTATTGCTTAAATATACAGTGATTACACTTGTGAAATTTTCCATATCATGACTGAGAACATTTCTTGCCTAAGGGAAGTGTAGATGGAAGCTAAGCACTGTGGAAAACAGCCCGAGTTCCCCCCAAACAATTTCAGAAAACTAATGTCGCCGCGGTGACCGAGGAACTGGAAACAGGAAAACAAGGTGATCACACACATGCCACCGGAAGTCAGCCGAAGGGTTTCGTCACGACCCCCCGCGGCTGGCACTCCGCCCAGGCTCTAGAAGGCAGGGTCTGAAGATTTCCCCGTTCCGAAAGAAAAAGTCTGAACGGATCAACTGCTATGTAGAAGCACAAAGTTTTAATGCAATCTTCTATAAGAAGTAATTAAAATTTAAAAGCCAAACAATCTAACAGCAAATGTGACTTCCTGTGAAACATACTGTCCGTCAGCTTCCTCCTGCCGCTCCATCGCCGACGCGTGAGAACACGACGCTGGTGGCCTTCACGGCGGCGTGTGGCACTGCCTTGTCTAAACCAGCTTGACTTTCTGTAACAGCTATTTCAGGAGTGGCATTCCTAAAAATAATTTTATCCAACGTATGCATCAGTCATATGTGAGGGCAGGCACAGAATTCTAACCGAACTGGTAAAGTTGTAGAGTACCGCGGAGGTATTCCAACATGATCTGTATCCACTGCGGGGGATCGGACTTCTGTGAACGAAGGGGATTCTGGATACTATGGGTGGCATAGAAAACAGAATTGTACACTTTCATCCGACGTCTTTACAAAGAAAATGTCCCAGTGACCGTGTTTCCGACGTCCTTCTTCATATATATATACATACATGTACACGCACATATATACATACATATATATACTGTTTAAGTTACTGACGGGGCGATGCAGAAGGCGCAACGAGGCAGGGGCGCCGCGGCGTGGCCGGGGACGGGAAGGCGTTCCGCGGAGGGTCCACGGCGGCTGGCCGGCTCGGGCGCCCGCGCTGGCAGCGTCGCTCGGCTATTTTTGGTACAGGAGGCGGGACCTCTCTACGCAACCTCGTAAGGCTTGAGTCACTAAAACGCAAAACAAAACCAACGCCCCCCCCCAAAACAAAACCAAAACCCCAGCCTAGTAGTTTACAGTTTATTTTAAACATCCTGAAAACACCGCAAGCTCTGACTTCCGTCGTGCTCCCGCACGCGACCGCCCGGCCGGGACCCGCGGGGAGAGCCCCTCCAGGAAGCACTGTGACAGTGGGGTTGTGCAATGTGGACGTTTCTTACTACAGGAAAAATTATGCATGGCACATTCTCATTTGTATTTTGTCATGTAAAAAGTTACAAACAGACCTAATCAAATAAATAATAATAAAAAAAGAATTTGAATGTATTTGTTAAGTATCCTAAAACCACTACATAGAATAATGGCAACTTTCACTCACAGATTATTTACATGGTAACACCCAGTGTGGGTTCACTGCTACAAAACTCAGAACAGAAGGAGTAAACTTGAAATGTTTGCCTTAACAAAGACCTAGCAGCTTGACTATCTAACGCTGTTCTGTCCCGACTGCTTCGGAAGGTTCCTTCTCAGTCTGTGTCTTCGTCCAGTTCGTAACAGTCCTTATCATAAACGTCCTTCACTAACAGGACGCGCACGAGCATGTTTTCCAAGGTGCCGCGGTCCAGTGAGGCCGACGTGTACCAGACGGGGCTCTCGGCAGAGCTGGAGCACTCTGGTTGCAAATAAAAAACATCCATTCTCTGATTAAGATTCTGTGGACTTGGGGAGAAAGGAGAAAGTCAATTTTACGGTATATGTGCAAAATTCCCCCCAACTTTCTCTTCTTTCAAGAATAATTCCACTACCACCGCCACGTTACGTGGTCAGACCGCGCGCCCCGTTACCTACGTTCAATAGTCTATCACCCAGCTATTTTGAAAGCTAATTTCAGTGATAAAAGACTACTTTCGCATCATAATCTAAACTCTGGATTTCGCTGAATCCGAGACACTGTTAATAGAAACATTCTTTTAAATCATTATTTTAATCTTGCCACTGAATGAGTAAAACACAGGCAGCTATAATTTTAAGATGCGTCAATTACAACACGCATCCCAGCTGCACTGATGGTCAGATGTGTAAAATGCGCCTCGGAATTAATGAAGTATGGTAGCACATAAAATGAAGATACTGCGCAGCGTTACAAAATAGAGCCCTGATTTTTAAAACATTAACGAGGTAAGACTGAGATTGGAGTTTCCAGCTAGCCGACACCTACTGCCCCCAGAAGACCCCGGTTCTGCTGCAGGCAAACAGGGCCACCCCAAAACCATCGTCAGAAATATTACTCTCACCCTTAAGTGACACCACTGTTTTTATGAGTTCTTGAGAACTAACTTGGGGAGCTAACTAGAATTTATAACTCTATTTTCATTAAGAAAACATATTCTAAAAAAAAAAAGAAGAAAATATATTCCAAGTTCACATTAACCTTTGAAAATTAGAGAGTGCATACTTAAAATAATGGGCACGTGTAAAATAATTCATGGTCCCTAAGCACTGTCACCGGCTCAAACTTAGAAGCGTGTGCTGGCACCAGGCTGTGGGTGGGGGCGCAGGGCGCCTCAGAACACGCTGCTGGACCTTCCCGCAAGGCCGTCCCCCTCAAACGTGAGCCCTCCGCCTCTGTCTGCACCTCCCCAGCCCGCCTCTGACGCCGTTTCCCAGGAGGTGGCAAACCATGGCCGTCGCTGGTCTGGGCAGCCGTCCTCTGACACGCGTGGCTGTTTGTTTGCACGTAGTACGAGGCTGCTTTCTGGCTGAACAGCAGACTTGAGAAACTGCACTAGAGACTCTACAGCCCACGAAGCCTAAAAGATTTACTATCTGACTCTTTACAAAAAAGATTCGTGCCCCTGGCTTTACGGTCAGTAGACGTGCCACAATTTAAAGTTGTGATTTCATTAGCAGAGTGACTTCGTAGCACAGGCTTGATCCCTGAAGTCTGATGTATGAGCTGAGCACTTTATAGCGACGGGACTGAAGTCCAATGGAAAGGACTTGGGCATAAGCAAGAAGAGAGACCTGGAGAAGGGTCGGCGGGCACTGTCACCGCTCGGTGACGTTACACTCACGGCAACGGCCTCTCGCCACTACTTTAATTAAAAATTAATTAAAAATTTAATTAAAAATTAATTCTCGTCCACACTCACCTTTTAGACAAGTAGCATTCAAACATTTTCACAGGACATCTAGAAGGATTGGCTGTATTTTCAATTTGTTCAAATACTGGCTCATCATCTTCATGTTTTCTCTTTCCAGTAGTAATTTTATCTTAAAAACAAAAATCACATAAACTTCCTAAGCCCAGCCTCGCCGACAGAGGCACGACCCACTTTATCCATCCCGGCCTGTCACACCGAGGACGGGACCGGGCGTCCTTCAGAGCTCCAGGCCATGGCTCCTGGACCACAATTTCTCCAACAGAAAGAACTGAGACGTTTTAGGAACACGAGGCCGCCTTGCTCTATGACAATGACAGCCCTCAGGCTCCAGCAAGGGGCCTGGGCTGCTCCCG
Organism: Pteropus medius; assembly: GCF_902729225.1. Lineage (NCBI taxonomy): Eukaryota > Metazoa > Chordata > Mammalia > Chiroptera > Pteropodidae > Pteropus > Pteropus medius. Next base: position 3,859,802 of record NW_024340693.1, on the reverse strand, counting down.
AGGCGAGGCTGGCTCTCTCCCCGCCGCCGCAGGACCCCGGGGAGGGGGCTGTCACGCTACCTTCGCTATCCGCGCCACATAAGGAAGACACCTGGTACCGCAGGCACGCTCTGCTCTCCATCGTCAGGGGGTTCTTCTTCCAGTGCCTGGCCACCGTGCCGAAGGACAGCCTCAGGTGCTGCTCCACGGTTTTCAGGCCGAAGTACTTGGTGTTGAAGTAGAACAGCGTGTTCAGAAGCGCCACCGGGGAGTGCGCGCCCAGCTGCTGGATCCGCCACAGGTAGTCCTCCTCGACCCGCGAGAACACGGACCCTTGAACAGAGCGCGGCGCTTTACGGCGGCTCGAGACTCGAGACGAAGAGCAGCTCCCCCCGCCCGCCCAGCTCCGCCGCGGGGCCTGCCGACGGCGCGGACAAGTGGACACGTGCAGTGGGCGAGGGGATACGCGGAGCGGGCGGCCGCCGCTGCCGCCGCTCCCCGGGACGAGCAGACGACGGTCAGAAAGACACCCGAAGTCTGCTGAACCCCGAAAAGCTGGTGATGCCCATTCACAGACGTGTTCACCTCACACGCTTAAAAAGAGGAAAAAGCACGGGTGGATTTCCATCCGAATCTCCACCGGAGGCTTCGAAAACGCACACCCAGTTTCTGACTCCAGAGCGGGGAGGTGACATTTACTACAAAGTTCTTCGCAAACGCCAGCCATCAACCGCACTCACTTCTCATTCGACAGAAGAACAGATGAGTTCGTGATAGGTACCCGGAAAAATGCTAATTTAAATTGTTTCCTAATTACTTTTAATATACTTTCTGTAAAAATACAAATCCCAGGAGTAATTTCGCAATAGTTCTATTTCAAAGAGCATTACCGTCTGGAAGGATGCTTGGCTGCCAACTTCGGAGTATTTTATTCAATTCTTGCTCAAATGTCTGGTATCCTGGATCAATAAATATGTTGTCTTTTCGATTACTGCCACACAAGTACTACAAGACAAGAAGAATTACTTGAAAAACCAGCTAATTGTAAACAGTGAATGTGTTACTTATGTTCTGTATTACTTCAGAAAAAAATAAACCTTATGTCTAAGGAAAAAAAGCATGCTGAGAAAACACGAGATTCCTGCTTTTTTCATGTTACCAATTACTCTGCTGCTTAAAAAACTCAAAGCTGAAATACACACCCAAGAATCCAGGATGTAAGAACTGGGGGAGACTCTTCGGTTTGTCAAATAAAAAACAGATCATCTGGCCCCAGTGTTCATTACATAGTAAGTACATGGAGAAAGCAAAATTAAATTCCAAAGTAAGAGTAGTTAGATCACCGCTGGTCAAAGGAACTCCGGGAGGTCAGGTGGGCCGCCTGAGGTGTCCCCTACCGCCTCTCCGCGCTTCTCTGCCAGGAGTCAGTACGAATCCACACATCTTATAAGGTGCCATGACAAACCTCAAAAGTGAGGATTGTTCAAGGCTGATTTACACGCTAGCGTTTGCACAGTCCACCGCCAACGGGATTTAAGAACGACGACGTGGAAGTGAAACGCGTGGCAGCGGCACAGGAACGGGGGCGGGAACTAGGAGCACGCGGCGGTGAGGTCGACGCCCCGCCCTGAAGGTAGACAGTGCGCACTGTAAATCCTACAACTGCTAACAACAACTTTAAGGGGCATAAATAATAATCCGATAATGGAGATAAAATGCAATCAGAAAAAAAGAAATAATCCAAGTAAATAAAAGAAAGCAAGTGAAAAAAGGCAAAAAGCAAAGAACCGGCAGAACAAATACAAAACCACCAGAAGGACGACCGATTTTACCCCGTGACAGTAATTACACTCCACGTAAATGGTCTACGCCGCTCCCGCAGGGCGTCGGGAAGCGGAGGGAAGGGAGGAAGGCGGGGCGCAGAAGCGCGACGCGGCCCGGTGTTCTCGCACGACAAAGCCTCTGTGTCTTTCGCCACGTTCACAAGGACAGAGCGGCACCCACAACTGGCTAACCGCGACGACCCGTGGGGCGGACGAAGGAGAAAGGGTCCACGAGCCTCCTGTGGAGACCCCACGGGCAAGACAGCGCATGAAGACAGGTCACGACGACCGTGGAGTGACGACCTAGCCTCCTCCTTCCCCAAACGTCTCCCTGCTGCGTGGACATTTAACAACGACCATCATCCCTCGCACGATCGGGGGAGATCAGGTGTTTGTTTACCAGGGAGGACACAAGGCTGTGCCGCCCTCCCCACGGTGCCAGTTAATCATCTGTGACGCTACGTAATTCCTCAGTGTACGAGACAGAAATGGTACCCACTCCTGTACATGTTCACGGGACCTGGTCCTTACAGCTGAAGATGCTATTCCTTCTACAGACACATCTAAGAAAAATACTTCTTCAACATTACCTTATTTTTGTCAGATGTAAACAATCAATAAATGCGACAGAAAAATACACACACTCTTCTAAAAATAGCTTGTTTCTGTACATGTCCTTGAAGTAACGTTAGCAATGATTTCTGGAAAGCATATTTTAGATACCTGATCTTTATACTGAGTTTTAGGATTACTCTTAAAGCTGCTTATACATACCATACAGTCTTTTGCTAAAATTAAATCCCACCGTATGTCCAAGGATGAGAACGAATCGTAAAATAATTTTTTTTGATGGTGGTAAAATTTCATAGAACATAAAACGTACCACCTTAACCATTTTTAAGTGTATCTTTTGGTAGTAAAAATTTTTTTTGAGAAAACGTTTTTAGTAAAGAACCTATTTTAAAAGGGAGTCCGTTCTGACACATACAGCACAGATGAACCTTGAGGAGACTGTGCCAAGCACAGCGAAAAATGCCACGAAGAGAAACGCTGCGTGACCCCACTCACGCGGGGCGCCCGGAGCAGTCAGGCAGAGAGGCAGACAGCGGGGAGTGGGGGGCCCGGGGAGAATGGGAGTTACTGCCTCAGGGGTGTAGTCTCAGTTTTATACGGTGAAGGGTACAGAGACGGACGGTGGTGAAGTTGGCACAAGACTATGAACGTACTTAATACCACTGAGCTGTACACTTAAAAATGGTTAGGATGGTAAATTTTATGCTATGTGGATTTTACCACAATAAAAAAAATTGAAAAAAAGGAAGCTACTTAAAGACATAACTTATAATCATTCACCGTGCAATCCATTTAGCTCTCAAACCTCTAGCGATATTTAGAGATCTGATATTTAAATAACCCATTAAATAAAAAGCACTCTAGAGAGAGACTCAACTTCCCATAATAAGATTATGAGGTCATCCAATTGCCTTTACTGAAAGGAAAACGAAAATACGACATGTAAAAATCCGTGGAACGCCGGAAAACCCTTAGCTAGCTCAGTGGTGATCACGACCCTAGCCCCCTGGGCCCAACCCCGCGAGCCGTCTGTTTTTCACAGACTGCAGACTGAGAACCGTTATTTCACACTTAAAAACGGGTTACGTTTTAAGTTGCTGTCTAAGTAACTACACATTCTAGATTTTTGCCTCTTGGCCGGCAAAGCCTAAATTATTTATTCTCTTACTCTTTAAGAGAAAGTTTGCTGATTTCTGAGCTAGACTGTTCGAGAAACAAAAAGAAGGCATAAATAGCCAATATTAGAGAACTTCCTACAGACATTTAAAGGATAAGGGAATATTATCAACTTATGCTAAAAAAGTTATCAACTTTGATAAAATGCATATATTCTTGAAAGAAAAAATTACCAAAATGGACTCAAGAAAAACAGAAAACCTAAATAACCTATGCCAACTAAAAGAATTGATTTAGTGATTTAAAACCATGTCCGTCCCTGCCAAATACACACACGCACACACACGCACACACCCCATACGGCTTCTCTGGAGAATTCTATGAAACATCTCAGGGAGAAATAATACCAAGTCTCACAAATTCTTTCAGAAAATAGAAGGAACATTCTCCGATTCATTTCATGAAGCCAACATTATCCCCATGCTGAAGCCAGGGCGACACCACGAACGAGCCACAGACTGACGTCTGCCGTGAACACTAACCCATAGGACATGCACAGAGACATCTGCACCAACCAGCAGCAGTAAATCAACAGCTCCAACCAGCAACATACAAGAAGGACAAAGCATCCTGAAACGGATCCATCCTGGGAGCCTGAGGTTGATTTAGCATCTGACAATTAACTGGTGCGCCATTGTTCACAGAATAACGGAGAAAAATCATAGGATTGTCTCAACAGATGCAGAAAAAGCAGTTAACAAAATTCAGTAACCACTGACGATACCAACTCTCGATGACAAAATAAAAAGTTAAGAACAATCCTCAACCAACTAGGAACAGAAGAGAAACCTCTCTGACCAGGAAGCAAAAAAAGCCAGTTTACCGCAACAGCACACTGAATGGTGACGGCCTTTCCACAGGGCTGGACGCGGGGCCGCAGTCTCGGCCCCGCCAGTCCCACTCATCACTGTGTATGATGGGAAGGGGGTTCCCCCCCTAACCAGTGCGGTAAGGCAAGGAAAAGAAATAAGACATGCAGATTGGAAAGAAAGAGGTAAACTGTCTTAAGCATCGATGACGTGATTGTGTATGTAGAAAATTCTAAGCAGAAAAAAACAAACCACCTACTAGAGCTAACAGGGAATTGGTACGTATAGAACATGAGATGAATATACAAAAATCAATTTATTTCTATGTGTAAATAATGCCAGGGCAAATAGCCAGCAGAGCAACAAGTATTTGCCTGGGGAGAGGAATCGGGCAGACTAGCAGTGGGTGGGGAGAGAACCCCCATTCTGCCGTCTGTTATCGCTCTTCGATCTAAACTTACGTTATCTAGATACTGGTTAAGCTTAATTACTAGTAGAAGCCATTTTCAAATAAAATTTTATGCGGGATCCCAAAGTACATCAAGAAGCAGAGCTGGATTAAAAGCACCGGAACCAGCGCCTGGAACACAGCCTCTCTCCTTCCTGTCTGGTTACCGTGGCAACCCTCTGGTGTTCTTAAAAATGGCTGAGCTATTTCTAAGATGATAATATAAATGTTCTCTTTTTCAAAAAACTACCTTTAATCAGTACACACAGTAAAAAGCAGAAGACGACTGGTCACACGGGCCTGTCGTGTGACGGTCAGGCGCTCGCCCGGGCAGTGGAGTGCCGGCTGGGGGGGCGCGCCCGCCCCCTTGGCTCCTGGAGTCTATGTGTCATGAGTGACCTGCTCTGGAACCGGAGCACCGAGAGGCTTCCAGCGACTTCTGGGACCACGTTTGTGTACGCTGCTCCCGCCTCAGGCCAGCGGGTGCAGTCGGGGGGGGGAAGGAAGCGCCACGGGCTGCACAACCCGGCTGGAGCCACGAGGCCGGGAGCGTCCTTGTGTGGGGTTCTACGGAGGAAACGGGGCGTGTGCGTGACCCTGCCACGCCCCTAGGGTGGGCGGGGGGGCTCCCCACTGTTCAGAGACACCGGCGATTCCACGGTGCACCCTGCAGGCACTGCCCTTGGGAGGAACGCAAATGACAAGTGCACCTGCTCTTCAGCTCGGGTTTCACTGTCAAGGACTTTCCACGAAAATCCTGGCTCGCAGACATTTGGGGACGTGGAGTGGTGGCCCGAGCCTCACCACCTCCACACGCGGCTCAAAGGGAGCCAACCGAAGCCCCTCCACCTCCCAGGTCACCACTGCCGTCGGGGACGGCGCCTGGCGTGGACACGCACAACGGCGCCTCCTCCCGCCTTCGCTTACGCGATCTCAGCAAATTTCTACCCTGAAGAGAATGGGTGTAAAACACACATCAAGGCAATTCCAGTTCCCTTCAGCCATTGATTTCAGGGTCTCCTGTCTGTCAGCAGCATGACATTAAATTTTAGGCCCACAGATAAAACCCAGTATGAAAAGGTCTCCTTCCCACACTTCCCATGTTTAGAAACACAGGGCGAGGAGCTCGGATCCTTTCTAACCTCTGGGCTCAAAGCTACGCCACTTGTTCAGAACCAGAAGTCATCACTGCAAGCTGACCTTCACATTTCTCGTGGAAAACAGACTTGCTAAAGATTCACATGCGTGGCGACCTTCGTCTAAAACCTCCCGAAGAATGATCTCCTTTTATGAGCTGAGCCCAAAGAACCAATGAGTAGTCACACTGTTTAACACGCGAGAAACACGTGAGAAGTGTAGATGAAACAGACCTACTGTGTGCAGAAGTAAGACATTTTCTGCTCACACATGTCCGCATGGATCTGCACGTGTACGTCATGCCTCGGAATGTTCATTTCCTTGCAACTGTAAGGCAGGAATGCTGTCGTCCTGATTATTATGTGTGTGGTAACGAACAGACAACTTTGTTAGGCCTGTTACAGAAGATACGTGAGTTTCAAGTGGCCTGTCCCTAACCAGTTTTTACGTAAATACTTTTTGGTTTTGGTACACAGTTTTGGAGAACTTAAGAATTTTTAGGAACATATCGCATTATAGCAGAAACCTCCATATACAAAATAGCTAAGACGATCCTTATGATAGCCTGATATTTTTAAATAGATCAAATCCTTTTTTGTCTTTCTTGTAAGGCAATAGATCGTGACGACCCATAAAGCTATCCTTAATACTCTTGAAGCATAACGCTGTCTCCAAGAACTAACGACACCACAACTTATTGACGTCACGCTGGGGAGCGGCCGCCGGATGACTAACCTCCTGAATGCCGAGGCAGAGATAGTAGATGCTGTCGGGGGCGTAGTTCTCCCCGTTGGGCCGGCGGACCTCACTGACGAAATGCGCTAACCCGTAGTTGAGCTCGGCCGTGGTGTGAGACAGCAGATCCTCTTTTAACTTTACTGATTTGGCTAAAAAGAAACAAAATATAAATCAGTAATTGCTACGATTTACCGTGTGAAGACCAAGAAACCCCCTGAAACTAATTTATTCTACGTAAGAACTGCAAAGTAACATAAAATTTACACTTGTTTTTTAACGTTAAAGCTGGTCAGAGACGCACATCGTGGAGCGGGGCGGGATGGGGGGAGCGGAGCGGGGCCCTTACGAGATCGGGGCGCGTCCGGCGGCGGCAGGTCCCCGTCCGGCCGCCTGGCGCGGACCCAGTGCTTCCAGGCGTTCACGCCGTACGCGTACTTGAAGGGGAAGCGGCACTCGGAGTTGTCGGAGCTGTCGTCGTGAGACTGGCACCCCGACACCGCCTTTCTCTTGGCTCCCTGCCAGCGAAACGCCACTGTAACGTCCTCTCTCTAAACGGCCGTGTCGTTTCAAGACCTGCGGTAAGCCACCTCTCCCCTTAAAACTGTCTCAATTCTCGTCAAATAACTGAATTTACTTTTTTAGCAACTATGTCGACCTTTTGTCGAGATAACGCTGAAAAGAAATACTAAGTGGCCATAACGTTCCCCCTTCCTCTGTGACGTTACAGGGAAATCGGAGACATTTTTATTACTCAGAAACAAAGCAGAGACTTTCCTCGGTCTGTCTAAATCTAGACCGCGAGGTCCGCCCCACGCCCGCCCCCAGAGGTGTCACGCAAGCGCGAGGACACTATTAATTTCTTACCTTTTTTTTAGATCGAGGTCTAGGCTGTTCCTCATATTCTTCTCCAAAAACAGGTGGTAACAAAAACTCGTTTTCCATATCAAGCTCCTCGGCAGCTGACAATCGAATCAGAAGGACTTGTAGTGCAGACGCAAGCGCACAGGCTTAGGTCACACAAACACGGGGTGCGGGCGGGCGCCTGCACGCGGGGACGCCCGCACGGGGGCACTGAGCGGCGTGCTGCACCCGGCATGCCCAGGCGTCTGTCTGACAGCCCTGCGCAGACTCTCGGAAACACACATGCTGAATATCGGCACCGAACGTGCATGGAAATGACGGCCAAAGAGTATTATAGAATGAAATCCCATTGTAAGATCTAAATGGTCTCGGTCGAAATCTGTTTCGATTTATTAAATCTTTTCCAAAACAAACTGCTTTACATTCTATTCAGTGTATTTGTCATCAGTAGATCAAAAACATAAATAATGAACAACAGAACGCATTTCTGTTACAACAGAAAAACCTGAAAGTATTTTTTCCCCTCTGATGGTCAACTTCGTTTTCAAAACGGTCTTAAGAAAAATACTATCAACGTTTCGCTTAAGTTTTCTAAAAGACACAAATTCAAAAATCTGCAAAATTTTCTATAATGAACTGCTTTAGAAAGCAATTTTTTTTCAGGCTCTAAGAAATTCTTCTTAAGTCCCTACAATTCACTGCTATGCCTCATTGCAGAAGTTAACTGTTGGGAGTTTTACTTGGGTAAAGAAGACAATATGAACGGTAAAGGCGGTGACAGGAACGTGAAGTGGCTGCGGCTCACAGTCACAGTCACGACTACGTGAGAGAATGCCATGGCCACAGTGCAAGGGCACGGCGGCACACGCGTACCTCTGGGAAAGTCTATCTCGATGTCCAGCTCTGGCTCGTAGGGCACGTCGGGCACACTGGGCTGTGTCACCGTGAGGTCAGCACTCTTCAGCGGAGTGGAGCCCATCACGCCCGTGTCGATGATCACGCCTGTGACCAACCAAACTGTCGTTAGAAAGCGAATGGAAAACCTCAGCAGCGCCTATGTCTGGCAAGAGGAAGTCACTCAAAAAAGGAAGTCACTTAACGGTAGATGCAAAGCAAGAATAAATACTTCTATTATTCTATCAACGTGTCACAAAAGGAAAAGGTATACAGCAGTCCCAAAATGTAAACTACCATGACCTGCATCATTATCAGAGAATCGTGAGAACACAAACACTTCATCCTGCAGCGCCCGACTCTTCCACGGTTACCAGGTGCGCTTCGATGGGCAACAGCGCGGACACGCAGCGCTCCTGAGCGACCCCTCGCCAAGAGTGACGACGGAGCACCACTGCGGCTTCGACAGCTGCTTTGAGCTGTGACCTCGGCTCCCCACATCGTTCACCATGGGCGTGTACAACCGCCTTCTAATGCTTTGGTCAGTTGCTTCCAAACATTTTTGCATTGCGGCCCTCACTGAGAGATGGACTTTTCCCAGTCCACGTGGTGGGAGGGACACAGACAGACACAGATGCACACACACTGGGGACGGAAACTTCACAAAATGATACTCTTTATGAAGGATTCCTGCTGACATTTTTTTTTTCTATTCTATTTCAAGAAAACGAAACAAAAAACACCAGTTGCAACCCACTAAGTTAATTTTACAGCTCCCCAACCAAGTGCTTCACTGACACGGTCACATTATGAAACACACGGAATGTGCAGTGTTTCTCCTGTGCTCCGGGGCCATGGGGCTTGAGCAGCTCACGGCTGAAACAGGACTCTGGGTGCCACCTGAGGACTACGGGTAGGAACAAACACTCCAAGAGACAAAGTCACCCACTATGTCCTTGGCAAGCATCGCCCTAACGGAAGTTAGGGTAAGCCCTGGTGTACATCATGCAAACATTATTGGTCTCATCAATGAAACAAAATTGGGGAGAACCGTTACAAAGTAAGAGTTTGGATTATCAGTAAAGCCTACAAGTTACTTTTGGATCTGAGCTGGTCCATTAAAACGAGAACAATTTGGAGTTGATTTTACAAGTCAAATCCTGTAACCATTAAAATAGGGTCTATGCTAATTTCTGCTTAAAGCTAGGTATGGCACC
>NW_024340693.1:3844883-3846549 GCF_902729225.1 Pteropus medius | reverse complement strand
TGTGACAGCAGCGCACACGGACGAGGACACCGTGCGAAGCACCAGTCACGTGGTTCCTGAACGAGTGATGCTCCTAACACGACAGAGAGGTCTCCTCAGCACGCGCACCTGGCAGATGAGAGGACGGAGGCTTGGAACTCACACGGCCTGGCAAGGTGACAGGGCCACAGGTCCTGCCGTCAGGGCTGCGGTGGCTCCCTCCGAGGTCAAACCAGAAGGCTGAGCCATAAGATGCGCGGCCCCCGTGAGGTACGTCCCGGAGCGGCCCCGAGGCAGGTCCTGCCTCCAGCCCACTCTACAAACGAGGACAGTCACCCAAGGACCAGTGAGGAGACCTGCCCACAACCACACAGCTACGCTCCCGTCTGTGGGGCACGACAAGAGTCCAACAGCGACGAGGAAAAGCCGGGAGAGGGCTTTCCGAGATGAAAGGCCGCGGCCCCAGGGCACGGTGGCCGGCCCTCCCCACTAGGCAGGATCCTCCAGCCCCATCGCCACATCCGGGAGCGAGAGCTGAGCGAGGAGAGCGCGGGGCACTGTGCCGCAGAGCGTCCTGCCGCCTCGTGTCCACACAGGTGGGGGGTCGCCTGGTGGCTGCACAAACACAGCAACAAGGAGTGAGCGTCACCATGCTCCTGGTATTAAAATCGGGTGATTCTGCTGAACACATTCATATACTTCTTAAAAATATACTTCAACAAGGGAGGACAGCAAAGGAAAAGGCACCTTCTCTTTTCTAGAATCCTGTCAACTATTAACATCGAAGACAAAAACTGAATGGAATAATATAAAAACACCAATGTTTTTCTATCAACATCAGTGATCAACATTACTGACCCTACGCTGTGGTCACACATTAAAATCAATTGAAGAATTTTTCAAAAATACAGAATCTCCGAGTTGGGGCACAGGCATTGTAAAGTTTTGAAAATCTGCCTGGCGATTCCAGCCAGAGCTAAGAACCATGGACTGAGTCTTAGAGGACGAGAACCGGCCCAGACACTCGCCGCGATGCCCATGAAGGACTCCTCGAGCCCCCGGGGGAGACACAGCAGCACCAGACCGCAGGGCCGGCGACCGCGGGGCACATGGGGGTGGCCTGCTGCACGCCAGCATGGCAAAGCACCGCTTCCCTCCACTCATGACACACAAACGGCCACTTTCCAACTCCGTAAGTCTTACATCGCTGACATAACAGCGGAATTTGATGTATTATACCAAAAGAAAAAAGACTGAAGAAAAACACTCCGAAGGACACATCGTGGAAGGACTTCTCAAATGTGAAAGCTTGCGAATCCCTGCCCTGGACGCAGAGGCACCCCCCGGTCGGCCCGGCCGCTGCGACTCCACCACGGACCCCGTGAGCCTGGCCCGGTGCCCAGCTCTGCCGAGCGTGATTATTATTCCTCCGACGTCCCATCCCTGCCGGCCTGGCACCCCCTTCCGCTCCACTGTTTAGAACGTTTTCACAGCTGCCAGGGACAGACACAGGACAGACACGGGACAGACACGGGACAGAAGCTCTGTCGCTTCACACACTCTGCTGCTGTCCTGACAGTGAGCACACAGTGGGGCTTTGATTTGAACATGGCCGGCGCGGCCGCCCCGTCGTGTGTGTGTGCGTGCGCGTGTGAGTGTGTGTGCGTGTGTGTGTGTGTGTGCGGGG
>NW_024340693.1:3731201-3844805 GCF_902729225.1 Pteropus medius | reverse complement strand
CCTTAGTTATCACGATCAGGTTAAATTGGACTGACTATTGTTTTATCCCCACATTATAAAAATCAGTACATAGCGCTTCGCTTCAGCAATACTTACGGTCATTTTGGTTCGGGACGTCTGACAGCCCTGATCTAAAAACACAAACAAATTGAAAATGAGACAGATATCACTTCGTTCAGAATTTTCCAAATCTATACTTCTTACTAATGTTATTAATTTTTAAAAAATAATTACTTAAGAAAATTTAAAAGCAATTGTGAGTAAAGAACATCAAATCTGAGAGCTGAAATGCAGAGCCAAGTAAGCGGGACTCACTCTCCTCCCACTGTGTCCCCTCAGGAAGCCACACTGCTTTGGGGGCAATTCCGCGTTCTCAGGCGGAGCCTGTAATTCAGCCCCGTCTCTCAAGGGCTTCCCGTCCCTCCCGACCTGCTCCCATCCGACATCACAGATGGCGCACGCCAGGTGGGGGGTTTCTTAGAAATGTTGTTATAATCCTGTTTAGCTCTTTCCACCCCCAACTAGACTCTTCCTTCACCGGCATTCCACATTTGAAGGAGAACAGGATGAACAGCAGCCGGGCGGGGCGGGGCTCGGCCGCCGGGACGCACCGTAGTGCAGGTTCTCGGGCCCCTTCTGGGTGGTCATGTTGGGCTCGTTCTGCTGGCAGTAGAAGCGCAGCAGGCAGTGCTGGTCGCAGAAGTGCTTCATCTCGCCGCGCCACTGCACGCGCTCCCGCAGCGCGCCCTGGGACTTGCAGCAGTCACACCGCGCGGCCTGCCGGGGTGGGGTGGGGGGGTGCACGTCAGGCGCGGGCTCCCGGTGCCACAGCGCGATGTTCGATAAAGATACACTTGAAACGTAAATCGTAAACACACAGTAAAACCCACAAAAGTGGGGGAAAAAAATGTGCCGTTTCCAACTGTCAAAATCCCTTTCTAGTGCTCACCGGAAGTCAGAGACCAGCATTACAGAGATCTCCTGAGCAAAAAGGGTGAACACCGGTAAACCAAACTGGTACGATCTATTTTAATGTTCTGTGAGATGCCGGTGAAGTCTCCCACAGTCGTAGGGCACTGAAACCCGATTAATGAACGGATTTCACGCATCCACTTAAAGAAGTTACACAAGGCCCGAATAATTCTGAAGCTCGTTGATGAGAAAATCACAGAGGTTAACGCGAAGTATTTTTGTTTCTCGACGTTTCATATAATAAATGTGAAGAGCTTTAATAAATACACTGATTTAATTTTAGGAAGAATTTCATGTTTTAGAATTGTTTCAATTAATTAAAAACCATTATATTTTAATACAAAAATCTGACCTACATCTAGGAAAACCATCGGCCCTAATGGGTCTACAATTTAATATGCAAAATAAAACCCACTAAAATTCATATGTAACAAGTTATACTTTAATGATGGTGAATCAATAATCTGGACACAGATTTTTTTTTTTTAGAAATCCCATTTTCCCTAGGTTTTGCCCATTTTTCACTTTTTCTTAACATCTTGATCATTAAGTGGACCGAAAGATAAAAACAATTAATTTCAAACAGTTCTTTTCGCAATAAAGAAATTTCATAATTTATGATCGAGTTAGAGTAGAATTACTAAAAATTTTTAAATTACCCTTTGGTTTAACTTAGAAGTTTTGATAAGCAATAAACACTAAGTCTTTTATAGCTCATCGCAACCACGACTGCAGCCCCTCCTCATTCTAAACTCTCCAGTTTCACACCGTGCATTCTGACTCCCACTTCATGTCCCAGAAGGCGTTCTGGGGATAAGTCAGGACCACACAAACGACTGTGTTGGTAAATGGGTCTCATACGGCAGCAGACCCCGAGGTTAGAACACGGGCTTTTTTCACCAGGTCACGTATTTCTCCTGCTCAGTAAATGTTAAACGAATGAAGATTTGTAGTATAAACTACGACTGTTAAGTGATGCCAGCATCGTATCTGTTGTCCAGAGACTCGTGAGCTCGACTCGCATACTGCTGCGGACATTGTGCGGTGAGCTAACATTAGCACGGGACATCAGCCAGGCCATGTTTACTCAGTAATGAAAAGACCCTACGTAAAATCCTCACCAGCCAAAGACTGCTCTTTCGAATCACCATTAAAATGGTCCAGAAAAGACAAAGGAAGGAACTGAAAGCTTAACATTCTACTCGTTGAGCCCAAACATGCGAGAACATGGGAAGCGCAGCGACAGCCAATCGCCTCGTCCCCTGAGAACCCGAGATACCAAAGTCAGCACTTCACACCGACTCCCCACAATCCCCACAAACTAGGGTCCAAATCGGCACGGTGACCTGTCCGAGGCCAGACATTAACATGGCAGAGACAGGGTCTGGCGCCAACAAGCCAGCCGAAGCCTGCGCCTTGCACGCTGAGCTGCTGCGTGTGTGGAAGCTGCTCGGAGAGCAGGTCGCAAGTGCCCTCACTCACGAAGGCACCTGCGATACCACTTCACAATGTGTGCACGTGAGATCATCACGTCGTACCCTTTAAATACGTTACTATTTTATTCGTCAATGGTACCTCGACAGAGCTGGAAAAAAGTGCTCAGAGATGTACCCTCTGAGTTTGTGCATTTTACTACAAATTATAAAATAAAATACTCGGGTCATAAAAAAAAAAATAGTATGCTAAGTTATAAAAACGAGTGACTGCGAACAGTCAGAACCCTAACGGAAGCAAACGCTCCAAGACCCACGCGGCACCTGAACCGTGTCGATCTGCGTGAAACTTGCTGGAGTCGCTCCGTGCACTCCAGACCCTCAGTCCGCGGTGATGCTGCCATTCGCACATGCCTGAGAAGGCTGGGGACACGGGACTCAGGTAGTTCCGCCCGAGGAACCTGAACAACGAAGCCACTTCAGCACATTGGTTACAGGCATTTGGGTCTTGTAGCAACGACCGCTGAAGCTCCTTTCTTCCAGAAGGTTCAAAACAAATGGAGACGAGTTCTCTCTATCCGGACAAAAAGGAGCAAGATTACTGCCAATGTGCAGATGGCAACAAACGGGTGTATTTTTTCGGGATGAAAGAATCATCTCAGAACTCGAAACTGACGCCACGTTTGATGCCATAACCAAAACGCCCAAGGCCGTGCACCTTTCTCGTTCATCTGCTTTTCTTTCGCAGCCATGCATGCATACGACCTGGCAGGGTTTGGAATCGAGCTAAAAACAGGACGGCCAACTTGGGAGCTTCGCCAGTGACCGCCCGTCACGCCTCACCAGCACCTCCCGACCGCGGAGGCCCCAAAAGCCTAACGCCACCTGGGCGCAAAATTGCTCAGCTCCAGTGCCGCCAGGTCTCTGGCCAAAAACACTACGCCGTCATCCACTTAGCGGTTTTCCTGTGACTATGGGAAATCGGGGATTATATGATATTTGGGGGAGGTAAGTCACTGATTCAAACCATCTAAATTCAAAAACCGTAATCCAACCTCTCGATTAACATAAGAATCTCTTCTCTAGTAACTGACAAAAGGTCATCCAGCCTGCACTGATGCCAAAGCTTCACTTTGCTTGGACGACTTCAACTTCTCGTTTGTGGCAGATATATACACATCCTTGTAACCCTCCCACCCACCTGATCCCCATCACACCAAGCACACCGAACTCTGCAGGGAGGCGGGGAATCGTGAACATAAACCGAACGGGATTTGACAGTCACTTTAAAAAGCAATGCTTTATGATTCCCCAATGTAACCTTTCTGAGTACGAAAGAGTGATTCATTTTTTTTAAATGCAGTGATAAAGAGTAGGTGACTGGGTACTATGCAAAGCATTACATAAATTATTCGTTTACGCAAAAGCACAATATTAAAACAAGATTAGATATTTCCTTTCTAAATTAATTTCAAAAAACAAAGAATGTTTCTGGAAAAAAATCAATTATTTCTAGCAGTTAAGACCAAAAAAAAGTAAATATCCAGTAACATTTTTCATTCTGCCCGCCTTTATATAAAAGCTAAGATTGACTAAGACGTTAAGTGTTCACTTGATTAAGGCCCATTAGACCCCACAGGATCTCTGCATTAAAGAGCTTAATACTGCCACCCACCCACTGTTAGTTTGTGAAACAAAGCAAAACCTATGTAAAAAAGCTATAATTTGAAGCAAAGTTTAAGAAAGGCTTACTGGTTCTCTTAAGAAGTACTGTGTAGTATTCTTGGCAAAGAGTGGGCCTTCTGCATTATCTCCACTGTGGGTCAAACACCTCACTATTACTCAACTACAATACTAAGTCCTTTTTTCTCCAAAACTTTAAACTTACACAGGTCAAAAGAACTATCCTTCCCACCTGGGTTCATATTATGCCTGGAAACATTTATTTTGAGGAAAAGTAAAATCTACTTTCTTCTAAAGAGTAATCTGGGAGAAGAAAAAACATCAAATTTATTGCCAGCATATTTTGGTTGCATGATTCAACAGATTTTGTATTCCAATTTAGAAGAGACAGTATTTAATAAATCATTATTTAAAAACCCAAAAAAGCAAAACACACATCATTAAAAATGTCATGTTAGCAAAAAAAAAAAAATTGCAGAAATTTTAAAAGTATAATAGTAAATACTTAAAAAGTCAATGAAAACGTCCAGTTTCTCAGATTCCAGTCCAGGCAGCCTCTCGCTGAACAGAGATGGAGGGAGCCCCACGTGCTCCTGGGGAGGCAGCAGGCGCTCGGGAAGAAGGCGAGCTCGCAGCTGGACTGGCTCCTTGCTTTCAGAGATTCCTTGAGGCACTTTCTTGGGGGGATCGTTTTTCTCATAAAACTTGGACTGACTAGTAAGGGTCACATATTTAATGGACTAAAATCTAAATTTCTGAGTTCTTAAAATTAAAAAAGTGGAAGGGGGAAAAGGGTCAAAAAAATCATAATTTGGTAGGCACTCGATTAACCGGTTTCAGGACGGGTGAGTGGCAGGGGCTTCAGGGCGGCGTGCAGTCGACGTGAGCAGAAGGCGCACGGGTCACAGCCGTTCTCGGGCCACCCGCCCTCGCCTCAGGGGTACCCACCGGCTGCAGGGGAAGTCGGCACTCCCACTGGCTTCACAGACCGCGACCGAGTGACCACACGCTCTTCCCGTCACTCCTCAGATTAGGACGGCACGTGGTCAGGCTGTCGTGCGTGTTACAGAAAAACATGCTGGGTTGTAACAGGATCAGGAAGAATAATGAATATGTATCTACTGTGCAGAAGGCTGACGGCGAACGCAAACAGGTAAGTATAACTGCTTGTTTCAGTAACATTCTTCCACATTCCAAAATACACCACCTCATGAAGTCACACCGCTGAACGTTGTACGTAAAATGACACTAGATACAATTATCCTCTAAAATAAACAGCAAAATGGAACAAATCCAACATCTAAAATAGTGTGGTCTTTAGCTAAAGAACACTTCTTTGCTTCCCTAAAAAAAAATACAAAAAGAAACCAAAAGATTTCTCTATTTTAATTTTAATATTTAAAAAAAAAAAAACAAAAACCAGGATTTGAATGAATCCATTTAAAGAAGCCAGAGGAACAAATGCACTGTGCGAGACCAATAACAAAATCCTCCAAGAAAGATTATTTTAAGAAATTAAAGTTTTGGACTCAGAATTACAAAATTAGGCAGAAAGAATTTTGCATAATAATATAATGATGGGAAAAATCATTATCACATGGTAGCAACTCTGTCTCAAACAATAAAATAAATGTGAAATAGGTAATGGATAGTAAGAATAAAATGGAATTTCCATATCTGTAACCACTAAATACTTTGACTATTTGACATTTTCAAAAATAAAACCTCCTCAACAATGGAGAAAAAGATGTATTTGTGTGTGCCAAGTTAAAATTGAGCATTTAAAGCCATAAAAGTAATACTCTCCGAGTGACTTCTCAAAATTGCTACTGTCTATAATAGAAGACACTGGTTTAGACAAAAAAGAATGCATGTCAGAGGATGTCAGTATGTTTGTCCTAAGCATTTTTAAAATTTGAACCTGAATTCTAATTAAATCAGTCACGAACAACAGTAAGATGATGAAGTAACTTAAAAAGTACACCCAACTCGGCCTCAACAACCTCTGATGACCTGGAAAGTACCTTCCTCTTCTTATTTAAAAAAGGTAGTTCCCATTTCCAGCTACAGATATTCAAGAATGTCATTCTCACCAAGTGAACTAAATAACACTCTACGCATTTGGACCATTTAGCAGTATTTCACAATGCTGAGGTCAGGCCGGCGTCCGCCTTCACGTGCTTCGGGACCGCCCGCACACACACGGCTGCACGCCACGGACCAGGAGCTGGTGTCTTATCCTTGGGTGACATCTGCCTGACCGAAGCCCAAACTTCCACGCGTGTTCTTATCCAGAGAGAAACCGATCCAATGGACAAAAGGGGTTTATCTTAACTTTTTTAGACATAGATTTTAATCACTCACACACACACACACACACACACACACACACACAACACACACACACAATTTATAGTTTCAAATGAAATGGTTTTGGTCTCAATCGATTCGTATTGTGTCTTTTCAATGTGAAACTCTCCCAAGATCCACAATTAAAAAGGCAAAAAAGAACAATGTGTTTTATAACACATCCTAAGTATCCAAAACAATTAGCTGCTAAAGTTCAGCACTGATTAGTCATCAAAAACATTGCCACTTAGGGAAACAGAGACACGATAAATTTTAGAGAAATCGTCTACGTTGTTAAAAGCTGCGTCGCTGAAAATACGGGAATAGCCTCGCTTTGGGTAACACCCAAGTTAGGAACCGGGTCAAACGCTACTTCGCGTGCGGAGGAACGCGCTGAACGACCCGCTGGTGGCGCCCGCGCCCCGGGGCACTCGCCTTGTAGTACCAGTCCTGGAACTTGCGGCAGCAGTCCTCCCCGCAGAAGTCCCGCACCACGCCGTCCAGCTCCTTGGTCGCCCCCTTCTTACACAGCTGTGAGCAGTAGTTGCAAGTGACACACCTCAGTCCCAAACGCCTGGCGAAATCCTGTTTGTACAAGAGTTTGCAGCCTGGAAAAGATGAGGTTTGAAGAGTAAAACAAAAACATGTCAAAAAACTAATGTTTTAGGTACGGAAGAGCTTATGGCTAATACAGCGTTAGCTTCACAAAGTGTCGATAAATTCACATATTAAGTCCTCTTTCGCTCCTGATCAAACCTGTGAAATCTACTGCGATCAAAACCGACCTGTGCAAATTCAAACAGGACATGGCGTATTGTATTAGATATCACGTGGATTCCAGTAACGAATGTTCCAAGACATTCGCAGCTAGTAATGTCTCAGCACCACCTTGTTTTACTTAACTATAACCTTGCTCGAGTATCAGAAACACACCAAACGGGCATTTAAGTAATGGAACAGTATCACGAGGCGGTATATTCGGCCATTGGGCACTTAGCTGGTTTCTCGCTTTGTCTCGGTCAGAAATGAGGCTGGTTTAACACCTGGTGCAGAGGAGACGCTTCGCTATCCTATTTCTCCAGTAAACTGCTTCTTTCAGCCCCCGTGCACACGCACGGCTGCATGGCTGACACGTCGGTCTCACTGATATCTCCTTGGACATCTCTGAGCTCGACGACTGAGCTCGACGACCCCCACGCTCTACCCATGCTGCGCCACGTAAGGACGAGCTTCCTGCCTGTCCTTTAACGGAGAGCGGGGTGACATCGCCTCCACCCTCTGCCCTCGTCAAGCCAGTTTCAAGCGATCCTTCCCACTGGTGAACTTGAACTGCAATTTTTAACATATAATTCACTTGGCAAATAGTTATTTTTATATAACTTATTTGGCAATTAATCTATGACTACGAACCATATTTTAAAACATTTTTAATATTTTACCTTTATTAGCTTTCCTTTCCTAACTAGATTTTGATGGTAGTACCGGGTACTATATGTTTTGTCATTTCTGACAGGTTCCAGCACAGAACTAGGTGCAGTTAGAGAAAACACAAAATACATTATTAAACAGGAAAAAGACACATCCTTTTTAACCTTTTATTGCTCATCTACAGTTATAAGTCCCTCTGACTAAAATTATGTTCTCAAACATCTATTATCTATTTGCTGCTACTTGTCTATTCGGTTTAGTAAAATCCACGTGGTACAAGGTCACTGACATGTTAGCCCAGCGGTCCCCAACGTTTTTGGCCTCAGGGACCAGGGCTCCTATGAGACTCAAACACCTGATGACCCGAGGTGGAGTTCCTAACAGGCCACGGACCGGTACTGTCCGCAGCCCGGGGATTAGGGACCCCTGTTTAGCCAGCAACGCCAACACATTCAGACTTAGGAATCACTACAAAATCACTACACAAAACTGCAGGTGTAAGAAAAGCTAAATAAACTCAGAAACAACCTTTTCAGTGGAACACTATGTCACTTTCCATTAACGGGAAACGTGGTTACCTTTCATCCCAGGGGAAACATACCAGCCACACCCACGAAAAGGAGGGCCCTGGTTTATAAGCAGCGCCCCTTGCACGCGGGCTCCGCGTGGAGTTGTGCAGGGCACGCCCAAGGCCCAGGGGCACGGACCCGTCATCCAGTGCCACTGCCACTCCCTACTGCTGGCATTTAACGACCTTTTTCTTGCCAATAACTCACAGCGGAAATCCACAGAGAAAGTGGATCCAGGACAAAAGAAAACGGACTGGAAATGACTAGACGAGGACAGCACATTGGAAAGCTGGGAGTTCAGTGCCCGGGACCAGGGAAAGCATAGAAAGAGGAAGCCGGCTCAGAGCGAGAGCGGGACTTCTGGGGGAAAGGAGCGGCCACCGACCCAAAGCCACAGCTACACTCCGGGTTCCCACCTCCGGACCGTCAGAACCGGGCCTGGAGTCTGCCGCCCGGCGCCAGCACAACGAAAACGCTGTGAACGGGGACAGAGGACTCCCGAGTGCGCTCCGGCAGAAACCAACGAATCCCCGGAATCCCAAACTGAAAACCTAAACACATTTTCGCGCTGCAGTGATGCCACGCGGGGCACGCGGGGCAGCGACGGGCGCCCCTGGGAAACGCTTCACGTCCACGCCGACCGTCAGATCCGGTCTGCACGCTGACAAGCGACACGGTCACGCTCTTACTGTGCCCTCACGCTTCCTGGAATGGAGAAACGGGCCACCCACGTTCTTAACCAAGCGAGTCGGTAGAAAAGCACCTTCACCTTTTCTGCTCAGCCACAGCCACACCCACACCGCGCGGCTCCTCGCGACGCCGCGGCCACAGCCTGGACACGCTCTGGCGGAAGGACGCGCACTTGCCTTCGCTGCAGAACGGCCTCTTGGCGCCGGACACGCTGACGGCTTCGTGCAGGGTCTTCTCCTCCTGGCAGTACTCGCAGTAGGCGACGATGCAGTGCAGCTTCTTGTAGTCGTCGGCGCACGCCCGGCTGCAGAACTGGTGCACTTTGCTCTAAACGCAAAGGGAGCCGCGTGAGCGTCAGGCACACACCTCACGGCGACGGTGCGAGAAAGCCAGCCGCGACGGCGGACCGACGCCAACGCCTTCGCCTACTCAGGGTCACTGTCCCTGCGGCTACGCGTCCGACAGACGAGACACCGAGCCTGCGAACGCACAGCCCCACCGAGCTCCAGAGCACTACGTCCCCGGGGCCCTGGCGACAGGGATGGCGGGATGACAGCAAAGGAGACGAGAAGTCTGAGGATTATGAGAGTTTCCCTCTAAAAGACGCCTTCTTCATTGGGTACAGTCAGGTAGGCGGGACCCCACACCCGCCACCCGCGCCTGGGGAGCGCCACCCAGAGCCGGCACGGGCCCTGTGCAGCTGGGGACGGCGGGGTCCCCTGAAGGGAGGCCTGGCAATCACTCGGTCCTCCCAGCCCCAAAAGAAGCCGGGACACCTGTCAAACACGCAGCCGGGCAGCACAGTTGGAGGCTTGGGCAGCTGCGGAGGATGCGACAAGGTCTATACCAGCCCCAACAGGAGCCGAGACAGCCCGGGGACCACGGTAAGGAAGGTGGGGGGTCGCGAAGCAGCTCGCAGGGCGGGGCGGGGCAGTCCCGATGGGAAGGGGCCCCCGCGGACACACGACCCTGGGCGGGAAAGCCACAGTGAAACTGCCACCATGGACCTGAGCAGGACACACGGGGCGCCCGCCCCTACCCTGGGGACAGGCTCGGCTCCCGCTCTGTCTGAGGTGTTTCTTACTCCGTCCCGGCACCCGCACCCACATGACAGAGAGCAGCACAGCGACGAGCCTGCGGAGCCAGCGGGGCCTGCGGGGCCTGCGGGGCCGGCGTGCAGGTGGCAGGGGGCCCGCCCCACCCAGCGTGTCACCAGCACGCAGTCCGTGCAGACCTCCGTCTCCGAGGGGACGCCGCTCTGCGTGCTGCTTGGGGTGCCTGCCCCCCACCCTGCTCCTTTACTCCTCCTTCCCGGGCCTGCAACCGTCTTCCTACTACGACTTATCAGAGGGTCTCAGTCACCGAGAATACCACTGGGTGCCGATGACCAAGGACGCCCAGTCCGAAGGTTCTTGAAACCGCACCGACCAAAAGTCACTACAAAGCTTTCTAGGGACTGAGGTGCGAACACGGTGAAACTCCCGACTTCTAACGTCCTTCAGAGACCGTACCCGCCACCTTCTGCCCAAGACCTGCCAGACCCTCCGGTGCGGGTGGGTCACGGCCACCTGGGCCAGCACACGTCTCTGCCCCCACGGCAGGTGAGAGAGAGGATGGCCGCGGACGAACGCTGCTCAAAACGGCAATGCGCGGCTATGGCCACCGGCCACGGTGGCACCCACTCATCCACCCCGCCCTGCCGCCAAAGCTAATGAGCGCTGCTTCTGGTAATGGCAAAAAGTAAACTAATAAACTGGTGAGAAAGGGAAAACAAATTCAGATTCGAATTATGCAAGGTACAGCACAAGCCATACAGTCACTGATATTGGAATAACCGTGTACGGTGTCCAGTGGGTACCAGACTAAGCAGAGGGATCACTTCGTAAGGTATGAGAATGTCTAACCACTATGCTGTATACCTGAAACTAACCTAAAGTAATATTGAATGTCAACTGTAATTGGAGAAATTTTAAATGAAGATTTTTTTTTATTAAAATGCAATTATGAAACATTAAATGACAACACAGTAAGCGACTACCAGATTCTATCTTACAGGTAGCAGGCAATACAAGATATTAGAGTTCACAGAAAATATTCATAAGGACAGTGGGGAATGGGGAAACACTACAGACAGATGCTCCAGGTACATGCTAAACAAAGTGACACTCTGCACACGATCATGAGCACAATATACGGTGACTGTGACTTCAGTAATTCTTTATTTTACTTAAAAAGGAACAGATCGTTTGTAAGTGCCACTGCCGCATAGGTAAACACTCATCACAAAATCTGAGAAACGGACCCTTATCTGCTCAGAAATTGACTCTCGGATGGAAATGCCACGGTCATTCTACCAGACCCTGATTGCCGCGCCAGAAAACAACACGACAAAACAGCACTTGCCTCCCATTCCAGGATTTCTGGCTTTGAACAAAAGGAATTTTTGCAATAGTTGCATTTCAACTGAATATCACTTGGAGCTACAAACTGGCCGTTTGGAGATGACTGCATACTTAGCGCCTGAAACAGAACAAAGAACAAAACATACTGAGTCCGAGACGGATTTCAGAATTTTCATTCGTGACAAATGTCAAGTATCAACTAGGTCCAGAAAAAGAATACGTATTTTGCTTAAATATTTATTCACATAAAATCGCATTTCTGAATTTTATCTTTAAAAAGTATGCTAGTATATTAAGTTCTATGAACCTGAAATTCATTTTTTACTACAGGACTATTACTAATCTTAAAATATATGAAAAAGGAAAAACAAAATACCAATCCAGATTTTTTTTTTTTCTTTAAGAAAACGTAAACAAAACTAGTGAGGCTGTTTGCTCTGGTCCTGAACTAGTTAGTAAATAAGCGTCTTCGGCGCCCGGCGCGCAGCCGAACAGCTAACTCACTGCTGCACGCTGCGGCCGACGCTTCCTCTCCAAGTCCATCAGGGAAAAAAAAAAACTGCCTGTGTTACTTTTTAAAACTGATCGTTTCTTACACAAAGTTGGGGGGAAAGATTTATAAACTAGTGCTGATACCAGGAATTTACGTAAAACAATTTACAGAATATAAAAAGATAGAAGCATATATGGGCTTTAAAAGTTTTGCCCTAATCTGAGTAGGTGAGTACATTATTGATGTTTAATTTTCATTCTTTAATCCGTATTACTACATTACGCAATATTCTGAATGTACGAATACTTGATAAAATCTTTTCACTGTGGCAGCGGAGGGAGGAAAACACCTTTATCATTTTTTAAACTTCTGCATACGTCGTTCGACACACGAAAAAATAAAACCTGCAGATTTAGGACAGTAACTATCGAGTAAATATGTTTTTTAAATAAAAACCACCAACATTACCCTTAGTATTTCCAAAAAATTAAAGTCCATTATTTTTCAAAACAAATGAAAGCCATCCTGTCATCTTACTCTGAAATGGAAAAACATCTAATGGTTTGCTTTAAGATAAAGAAGGAATGAGGAAAAATGCTGCTTTGTTGTTTGTCAGCCTTGCGTTACTTTCGCGCAGTCGCAAAGTGATGAGGCTGCGGACAGACTGATGGGGGCGCACTCCTCAGGAGCAAGAGTCTAACTTAAGCGTGTCTTTAAGACACAACGTTCATACACAAATGGCCTCATCGAAACCATGGGCAATACACGTTGCAATCAAAAGAGAAGAGTGGTTAATATATTTTCAATTAACATTTCATTTACCCAACATCAAAAAGGAATGAAGGTGTAATCTGACCAGCAGCACGCCAAAGACCCTGCCCTCCGCACGTCTAATCAATCCTCATGCCTTAATTTCTAGTCCCAAGTGATGTCTACCGCGCTGAGGATATAGCAATGGCCACGATCCCAGCTTCCAAAGCAAAAGGTTTGTCTTCAATGCGGTTTGTCACCTAAGCTCAGTTGAGGATATAACGATAACAAAAACCATTCAGCCGGATTCAAAACCACCTCAGCTTAAAGGCTAATAACTGCTGGAGTCACAATAACATACTCGAGACTGCGTTTTCAGTCTAAGTAAACTAACACAGAGGGCGGTGCCTGCAACGCAGCTGCTGGACAAACGAGCTCACGGAGCATGGCCTGGACGCTGGTTGGAGCTTTTACGTAATACCCTGAGATGTTCACCCACGGCAGGGAGGCCTATGTAGCACGTCACCACACTAAGTCCCCTCTAAACTGTCCCTCCTAGTGGTCGGCGGGCTTAAGTCTGCACATGTCCAGTACTGCTGTCTTCTGAGACTTGCCATATGCCAGCTTTGAAGGCCAACGTCACCTACCCAAGTGAAAACTGTCTCCCCGGAACTGATCCTGTATTAAATTAGGGCGGACTACAGTTCCGTCCCCCGTCAGCTGGCTTATTTCTGTTATACGAAGACAGCACTTATGCTCCCCACTTCCAGGCTAAATACTCCTGCGCCCTCCGCACAACAGAATTCCTTTACGAGTCACACGATGTTATTCAAACCACCTATTAAGAAAGTGCTATACATCAGGCACTGAGCTCAGTTGTATTTATTTTCCTTCCAAGTCTAGATCAGAGACACAATGGAAGGTCAATTAGAGCACCCGAGCTAAGGAGAGAGCAGCTGCAGCTGTCTCCTGCGACTCTAAACCTCCACCCCAACCTGACCCTCGACAAACTAAAAACAAAGCACCGTAAGTAAAGATAAAGCGTAGAACACTGTGCATTTTCTATGTACATTTTACTGGAGGTGAGGGTTAAACGAAATAAATAACAAACCTGAAATTTAGCCACACAGCTGGAATTGCAAAAGTTATACAGTTTTCCATCAGGCATTGTGGCTTGATACTGAGGTAAAGAGTTTCGCTTACAAAAATGGCAAATAATTCCCAAACCTAGGAGAGAAGAGGCACAGATCTGATTTGTCTATGAAGTAATGAGTCTTTTAAAAATGTCTTAATTGACCTCAGAAAAGTTTCTTAACAGAACCTTCTGTAAACTACCCTCTTATAAATTTCCAAGATTATTTACACCTTAAAAAACACTGTCACAAAAGAGTCTGATGTGACGTCTCTAAAACGCACGCGGATACATGAGACGATCTTGGAGTTAATCACGTGCGCATGAAAAACGGTGTTAGCTGAGAACACAGACGTGGATAGAACTTCAATAATTTAAAAATTAAAAGAAATATGAAATGATCCAAACCATTAAAAAGTGTTCGGTGAGGGAGTCTGGCATGCTAATAAAGTTCATGCGGCTAAAACGAGCACCGCGACCCAGGTAGAGGACAGGGCGGCGGGCCGTGGAGGCCCTGGGCCCCGCCGCCCGCCCCGCACGCCCAGACTCACTCTGCGACCGCGCGCACTTGGTCTTGTGGCTGTTCATGCAGGCCGTGGAGCAGTACGGCTCCATGTACCCGTTGGGGCCGATGCACTGCGTCATGTCGAAAAACCTGCACTGCGTTCGGCAGCCGGTACAAGTGGTCAGTTTTCCGTATTTCTAAAATTTGAAACAGAAAAAGATAATTAAGAGAACCGCAATTCACCTAGAAAAAAAAAATTGTTATTTTTCATGACACCTTTTCTCTCTGCAAAACAATCCCGTTAATCTTGACTCGGGCTTAGGGAGCCAAGTCCCCATGGGGACGCAGGCTGTTCCGAGCGATGCAGCTGGATGAGGTTCGAACACAGGAGACGATCTCCGCTAGGTCACCTTCAAAAACTGTTTCCTCTGTTAATTTATCAAAGAAAGGCACAGTGTTCTGTTTACAATAAGGGCACACTCCTTAGTCATTAGACAGAAGAGATGAAATGGACCTAAAAATGTAAGCCTTGATCATCAAATGAATACGGTTCTTCGGGGAAGTAGTTGAAGCTGTTCATCACGCACCCCACCGAGCTGCTGCTGCTCCTCGCACTTCTGGACCGACTCTTAAAACTGATTCACCACCTACTTCCTACATTTAGAATCTTATTCAACCCCAACAAAATATAAAAATAAGTATTTTTAAATTAAAAAAAAAAACTTCATTCGAGATGATTTTGGGCAGCGGAGAGGAGCAATTAAGGGGGATCGTTTTATAAACTGTATAAATGTCTAACCAATGTACTATATACTTGAAACTAATAACACAAAATTTGAAAAAAGTTTTTTGGCTATTAGTTATAACTAAAGTTAATCATTAGTCAATAGATAATAATGAAGTCGATCCTTCTGCCAAGGGTGAGGATTTGCCAACACTGATGTAATTCAAAGAAATGAGGTCAAACATATGAAGGTAGGAAAAGGAAGCACACTTTGAAAGGTACTAGGCAAAAGCAGCATCACTGAACTATACGGTCTGACAAAAACACAACTCGAATGAACTGCTGTGTTTGTATTAAAAAATCTACTTGATGGTCACAATTAGAAATCGAACATAAGGAAAGGCAAGCCTTTTAGAGCAACTTTTATTTGAGCTCTCTTCTGAGTGGTTACAGAACTGTCATAATCAGTTAAATCGAATATCACTTATCGTGTTGCAAAATAACCGTATCCATCTTCCCATCTGATGCTGAGGTCGTTGTACTCATCTGCATACCTGGCAGCATCTAATACAGTGTGACCATATAAGAAGGCCTCAAGATGTTCCATGGATGGATGAATAAACAGATGTCAGGGAAGATGACAATCAGGCCAAAAATAAAGTTGCGTGCATAAACTTCACGAGCACCAAAGGACTTCAGAAAATAAAGGCAGTAAACTGGAGTATAAACAATAACTGAAAACAAATAACTAACAGCAACATCAAAAAAAGAGGAGAAAATCCAACTTTCTCAGCATACGACAAATAAAAGAGGGGGGAGAATACAGCTATTTCCGTGCCGTGCCAGGAAGGCACGTTACATTCATCTTTGTAGCATAAAAAATAACCCATGCTGCCTTATTCCTCATTTACTCAAGTAACACTTAAAGGAGCCCTAAGTTTTATTTTTCAAAGGGGAAATCAACCCATTCTTTGATCTCTGATAGGCTCCAAAAAGAAATATACTTATCGATCAAAGGAATGACAATGAGGAAGAAATAAAAATCTATTCAGTCGAATTACGACTCCCCCAAAGTCAGAGCGACAGGAGAGAACGCTCTGGGCTGTGTCTGGAATGAGAACATGTTCTCCTGAGGCCTGTATAATGATTTCGATTTTATATTGGGGAAAAGATCAAAGAAAATACATCGATGAAACAAAGGAAGATAAAAGAATGTTGAAAATCCGACACCACCACACAAGTCAGGAACCCTAAAAACACCAGGACCCCCCACCCTGTGTCATAGGATCACGGAGACAAACAGCTGCTCGCGGCACGTGCGTGCACAAGACCACCACGCAGCAGCCTCGACACAGAACTGCTCCACCAATAATCCAGTGAATGAAGTCTAACCGTCCAATCTAATCTTGGATTAGATTTTTTAAATTTATTAGAAACATCTTTCAAGTTGAAATGATTTTATGGGCAGAATGGTTAATTATCAAGTTTTAAGACGTACCGATAAAAAGCAGACCAGTTGAATTGGGTCAAGAAAACAAGGCGCTAAGCAACTGGTCACACGGACGAATACTTTTATCTGAAGAGAATGAGGAAGCACTATCAGGAAGACAGAACCGTTAATACTGAAAATATTTTAACATAGCTGCTTTTATCATGACCACGACTTCAAAAAACAAAAAGGACCCACTTAATGGAAGAACATTAGCAAAAAAAAAAAAAAAAAAAGCCTGTGCCATGTTCTCTGCTTCACATGTGAATAATGGGGACAACCACGTTCAAATTTAATGCATCCTGTGAACGTGTACTATGTGATTTAAAGGAATGAAATTAAATGGAACGAGTTCACAAGTAATGCAGCCCCCATTCGGGCATGGAGAAAAATAGACCCACTTACGAATTTGGTGCAAAAAAATGAGGCAGAACTGATGGATACGAGATACTGGTAGTGTTAAACGTAAATATGAGCCAGTTTATGAAAAACTGGCTCATTTTCAGTCTACTTATTGGAAAATGGTGCCTCACATTTTAATTTTAACCCATTCCAGAGGAATATCAAAACTGACCATCACGTGATTTTAAAAGTTGCTGTTATTTTTCCTTTCATGTGTAGGTAACACCTTTATTTCACTTAGTACATTTGACTAAGCGAGCAGACGACCTGAGCAGGCGCTCGAGAGAGACGGGTTTAATGGTCTTGCAGCTGCACATCTAACCCAGGGCATGGGCAGCAAGACTTGGCCGGCACGGAGGCTACTTCCTTGTCACATTCAAATACAACTTAAACTTGACTTGGGTCCACGGCACTGCATAGAAAAAAATTACCTTTCCATTCATTAACGTCTAGCTGAAACGTGGCATTCTGTTTCATTCTGATTGTAAGCGACAAACCACGTGAGCTTTAGCAGAACCTATGACTTTGTCCAAAAAAAAAAAAAAATCCCCAGTTTTTTACATCGTACTGGCAGACAGCTCGCTATATCATCACGTTCCACATTACTTCAGAAAGCACTGTCGTTATGAACCATACTATCTCCTAACCTAGTGTATTCACGAAGCATACATATGACATCTGAAAATTTTTAAATGACTTGATAACTCTCTTAACTGACTCTGGCCGTGAGCACGAATGTCGTATCTTACGCATTCGATGCCATTCTGAGAACTGGCGCGCCCACACGACTAAGGCCATCAAACGCTGCAAACAGTCAAGAGCCCGGATCAGAGGCAGAGGTGAGGAACGTCGACAACGACAGGATCTAGCACTCATTTTTACAGTACGTGAAGATTAAGAG
Organism: Pteropus medius; assembly: GCF_902729225.1. Taxonomy (NCBI): domain Eukaryota; kingdom Metazoa; phylum Chordata; class Mammalia; order Chiroptera; family Pteropodidae; genus Pteropus; species Pteropus medius. Next base: position 3,826,883 of record NW_024340693.1, on the reverse strand, counting down.
ATATATTCAAGTAAAACTTACACTTCATTTATTCAATAAAACCCTAAAAGTAGAGCTCTTTATGTCGCAAGATGTGTATGCAGAGAAAAAGTCCAAAAAATGTATATACCACTTTATGTTACTTTCTTCATTACTGCATAGTTTATAATTTTTCCTTCGACACACATCTACTATTTCTAATTAAAAATTTTTTCTAACTGACCATGGATGCCAAAAATAGTGGGTAAAGTCTGCTGAGCAACAGGATGTTTACACAGTATAATATATCCCCCCAAAAAACTTACTAAATACAGACGGAAAAGTAGCAACGGTCCCTGGGGAGCCCTGACAGCCACAGCTTTAACAAGCGAACCGGGTTAACACACAGTCCCGGGGCTGACACTGAGGAAGACACTGCACAGGCACAGTCGCCCTTGCGAGGGCGTCCGTGCCGACAGGTGCGCTCCATCAGCCCGAGGCTGGGAGAGCAGCGGAGCAGCCTGAGGGCAGGCCAGCAGCGTCCCAGGGGACTCAGATGGGTCAGGCCTGAGAGATAAGGAGGGGCTGGGGCACCACTCCCGATTAGAGCAGCCGGGACGCCCGCCCCAGCCCGATGGAGTGACGGAGACCAGCTTTCACTCCCCCACCCCCATCTTTAGCAACTAGGAAACTAGATGAAGGGCAGGAAACAAAGACTGTTAAACAGTGCACAGAATAACTTGTTCTATGAAAGTAAAAAATCAAGCAGTAGAAAGAGATCTAGAAACGATAGATGTGAAAACAGTAAAGATGTTGAAAGAGCTATGATACATAGTCAAAATCAGCAGCAGAAATCATGAACGTAACGGGGCAAAGAACAGAGAACAGGAGACTCGGATGGAACATCTAGACATGACACAAGATCCGAGATGAAAAATACACTGCATTTAATTTTGTTAGGTAAAAGATTAGTAAAATTAAAGATAAAACATCAGAAACTCTCCAAATGAAGCAGAAAGGAAAAAGAGACTAAGAAAAGAACAAACTAAATCACAGAGCCACCGTGATCACAGGACCCTAGCAGGAAGTCTAATGTATCTGGAATTGGGGTCTCCAAAGAAAAGAGGGGAAAAATGAAAAAGTTTTAAGTGATATGACGGCCTGCGACCCTGGATTATACGGGCCCCAGACAAGCCGCGACGTGTCCCCTCTGCTGTAAGGGACATCAGTGGGCGGACGTGAGGAAGGCTGCAGCTCACTCAGCTGGCAGCACCACATCAAAGGACACCCTCGCGGTGGTCACAGGGCCACCGTCACACCTGTCCTGACCGTGTGCGTTTATTACTCATGTACCGCTTTATTCACTTGGATTAATGGGAATATAGATTTGGAAATGATTTTGAAAGAAAGGGTTTTTTTTTTTTTTAAATCTTTCGAGTAGGCACCAAAGAAAGGGACTTTTTTTTTTTAATTAAATTTATTGGGGTGACACTGGTTAATGAGGAGAGGGACTTTTATAACCTATAATTGAGTGCCTACCGTGGACAAGGTAGTGTGCACTAAAAAATTATATCTGAAAATAACTTTTTAACAATATAAAAAATGAGCTTATCACAAGACACGTAAAATTTAGTGAAAGAAAAAGTTCGTGTATATCTTAGAGGTAAAGTAAGAAAACAATCATCTGATATATTTTAAGTTCATAAATTTTAATAGATAGGCATGCCTCATTTTATTAAGATTTATAGAGCTTTTTACAAATTGAAGACCTTCTACCAGCAAAAAGATCACTGAAGGCTGCAATGGCTAGCATGTTCAGCAAGAAAATGTTTTTTAATTAGGGCAGGTACCCTGTGTTTAGACATAACACTACTGCACACTTAATAGACTACAGCCAGTATAACGTAATTTTTTTATGCACTGGGGAACCAACAAACTCCGGCGACACAGTTCACCACAGCCTCTGCTTTACGGCAGCGGCGTGGAGCTGAGTCCCAGGTACTCAGGGAGGGAACCAGCGAACCAGCAGTGGCCCACGCAACGGTGGGGCCTGGGCCCCAGCTGCGCTCCTGCTTACCTCGGGCTGCATTAAGAAAGACTCCTGCATGTGATCGCGAACCTCCTTCCGGGAGCTTGGGTGGCTACCTACCTAAAAGAGATTTTCAAACGCTTTACAAAACATATAAAGAAAGGCTGCTAGATCGAAAGGCAAATAAGCAATTTGTAAAAGTTGATTCTTAATTACAAACTCATTCCAACTTTTAAAGAAGTCTATCTGTCCTGTCCCCAGTGCCACTGCTCAAGTTAAGAGAATTATCAAATAACTTAAATTAGCCTACAGGAAAACTCTTTTAAAAATAAAACAATACTAATAGGGCAAGGAATTAAAAATACACCCTTAGATTTGACTCACCTATACGTAGAATTTATAAAACATCACCTATCTCTTAGATGACAAGGTATCTTAAAATCTCACTGAAGTCTATGCATACTTACAATGATATCTCGAAGCATTCTAAATTAAGTGATTTGGGGTTATGCAGTACAATTTTCATCATCTGCAAATGGGCTATTGTGGGAGCTCATTTTAAAGAACATGTGACAGCGTCCGGCACATACGCATTGACATGCTTACTCCTCACAGAAAGCATCCTGCTTTCCATGAAAAGACAAAACGCTATGCAAGACAACGAAAAGTGACTGAAAAGAATTATAGTATCCACTGGCAGGATCTAGGTTATTAATTTTTTGTATCGGTGTACTCCAGAAACTAACCGACCAATGGGGACATAAACAATGGCAGCCAAGTTCAATGTCAGAGACGAAGGTCAAAAAGGCCTCGAGGGGACGGCAGGGACAAGAAAAGGTCACCGTACAATTTTAGTTCCCAGGCTACAGGAAAAGGAGAAGTGACCAGAGCAGCTGTGTGGCGTTTCCGGGAGTGTCCCAGTGACGACCTATGCACAGCTTTCTACTTCCCCACTGACAAATTATGACCACACAGTATGTGAATTATAAAACATGAAAATACTGTGAAAACGGAAATGAAGCTTTTAAAATCATTTTTATTTTATGAGAAAATGAGGACTATGTCTGATCCCCACCAGAGTGGAAGCCTTTGGTGTCGGTGGGGGGTGTGGCGAGCAGTAAGGAGGCCCCCCAAAGCCTCGGGGAACCAGGCCTCCTGCTCCCCCCCAAGCAATAACGAGGAGCTCCTCCCCCCACAGTGCCACCAGAGGCCACAGAGAGGGCCTGGACTTCTACTGCCACCTGGCGATGGGGAGGTGGCGCCTCTCTTTTCCTATGGACCAGTGTCAAATAAAGCCAGCTGAAGCCAAAGCTTTAAATAGGATCCATAGTATCGTGATATCCAAAATGTCCAGGCTGCAATAAAAAATAAAAAATCACTTATCCTACCAAAACCAGGAAAACAGCAATTTAAATGGAAAGAGACAATCAACAGATGCTAACACTAAAAACACAGAGATGTTAGAACTGACAAAGATTTTTTTAAGCAGCTATGATAAAAATGCTTCAACGAGCAATGAAAACCACTTAACAATGAAACAGATTCTTATCCAAGAAACAGAAGATCTGAGAACCACATGGAAATTCTATAAGTGAAAAACACCCATAACCAAAAAAAAAAAAATCAGTGACTGAGGTATGTCCAAAAGAACACAGGAGCCAAGTGAAAATGCCCCCCAATGGCCAAAGCTAGAAAATTATGAGCAACGAATCAAAGCAGGACCGATTTATAACCCAGAGTATAAATATCCATGAGTCCCTACCGATATTAATGATTGAATAAATTAATAAATGCAGAAGAGACAAATCTCCGCAGAAAAGTCCCAGGTCATCTACATACTCCGGTTAAGGGGCGGGGCTTCGGCAAGGCCATCAGCATCAACCTCGCCGGTCACGAATCCTGCTGACAGAAACGCCCTTGTTATGTGATGAAAGTGGCAGAGTGCAGAAGGCAAACGCCTCTGCGACCTTCCTTCCCCCAGTCTGGGTAATGATGAAAGAAACGGCGGACAAGTTCTGACGCAGGGACATCTTACAGCACGCCTGACCCCCAAGCACCTCCAGGTCAAACACGGTCAAAGAGAAAAAGGGCGGGGGAGTGAGGAACGGGTTAAAAGTTAAAAATGTCACAACCGAGAGGGGCCTAGGGTGACGTGGTTACGGAATACAATGCGGTATCCTGGATGGGGTCACAAAACAGAAAAGAGACATCAAATAAACGCTAAGGGAATCCAAGTGAACTACGAACTATGAACTTTACAAATGATAACGTGCCAATGTTGCTTCATTAATTTTAGCGAACGTATCACAGTACTTTAAGGTGTCGATAAAGGGGAGAACTGGGGGGAGGGGGCTGTAACGAGAGAACTCTGCACTATCCGCTCTGATTTTTTGTAACATTAAAACGGTCCGAAAAAAATTAAGCATTAGTAAAAAAGAGTAATAACCGCAACAACCAGAACAAAAAACTCCAATGGATGGGACCGACAGCAGAATGGAGGAGAGAGAAGAAGGAGTCTGTGAAGGGGAAAACAGAAATGATCCAATTTGAACAACAGAAAGAAAACAGACTTGGAGGGAAAAACTTTACAGAGCCTTGGGGATTTGCCTGACTAGAAAAAAAATGGTATCTCTCTCGTGTCGTTAGGGTCCCAGGGGTAGAAGAGAAAGGACAGGGCTGAAAATGCACTCAAATGTCTGAAAACACTGCAAATTAGGCAAAAGACAGAAACCTACAGAGAGAAGTAGCTGAGCAAACCCTAGAAAGGACAAATGGAAAGAACCACCACAATACATCGCGGTCAAATTTCTAAAAAAAATAGGAGTAAAATTTGAACAAAATTAAAATTTGAATAAAGACAAAAAAATTTTTTGAAACAACCAAAGAAATAGAGAAATACAATTGGAAGGACAGCCTAGGAAGACAGCACACTTTTAGACAATAGCCCCCCTCTACTCATCCAAACACCACAGGAAAAAACGCGGCACTGACTCCACCCACATCAGCAAAGGCCAAGTGGAGAGCCCAGACTTGCACCTGACCTGGTTTCAAGGTGATGCCCTGCCCCGCGCCCAGCCAGGGAGAGGTCGGCGAGGGCCAAGTGGGGAGCCTGACCTCTGCCCCTTCAGCAAGTAGAGAGACACCCTACCAACGACCCCCTCCAGATGAGAACCAGCTAAGAGAGTCAGGATTTTCAGGAACGACTAGCAGTAACAAAATTACAATGATGGAGTCTGAAGAGCAGAAAGGAAAAAAACGAATGAAGAAAAGTGAACAAAGCCTAAGAGACCCGTGGGACAGATCAAGGGGATCAGCTTGGGCACTATGAAAGGCCCAGAAGAAAAACGGAGAGGCACAGAAGATTATTTGAAGAAATAGCGGTTCAAAACTTCACAAATTTGATAATGGACACAAATCTACAAAGCTAAGCAGCACAAGACGTTACAAGTAGGATAAACTCAAAGACATACACAACAGGACATTATAATCAAACTGTGGAAAGACAGACTCCTGAGCAGCAAGCACAAGGAACCCTCAGTAAGATTTGCCACCAATTTCTCAGCAGAAACCATGGAAGCCAAAAGGCCGTGAGATGACGTCAGGTAAAACACTGAAAGAAAAACCTTTCAATCAAGATTACAAATCCAGCAAAACTACTGCAAACATGAAGGAGAAACCACGACAAACCCAAATAAAAGTGGAAGGAATCTGGTGCCACTAGACCCGTCCTGTAAGAAACGCTAAAGAGAGTCAAAGACTGATGCTGAAATGAACAGACACTGGATGGTACCTCGATAACATGATTTTAAAGACAAATGCACTAAAAATAATTGTCTCTTATTAGGCACGCGATGCTTAGATGTAATTTAGTACGATATAAAGGGGGTGGGCGTACATGGGAACAGAGTTTTTAACTGTTAAGTTTTTATGGAATCACATGAAACAGACATAAACTTAGGATGTTAAACATCATCCTCGTGGTAACCACAGAGACAGTATCTAAAAATTACACACAAAGGCAATGAGCAGAGAAAAACGACTCACTGCAAAACCAACACACGCACGAGGTGGCAGCAGTGGAGGGGATGGGTCGCAGGGACGGTACTGGACATACGGGAAAAAAAAGGCAGGGAAAAAATCCTTCCTTATCCGAAATAACTAAATGTAAATAGATTAAATTCTCCAGTCAAAAGGCAGATGTCAGTAAAATGGAAATAAAAATGATCCGACTATAGGCAGAGTCTACGAGAGACGCGCTTTACATCCGAATCCACACATAAGTCAAAAGGGAAATAAAGAAAAAAGATATTCCATGCAAATGATAACGGGAAGGAAGCAGGAGTGGCTGTGCTAATGTCAAACAAAACAAAGTTATAAAAGCTATCGAACACTGACATGAGACCGAAAGCAGCGTACACTGGCGAGAAGGTAAATCGGCAAGACGTGACAATGACAGGCACGAACGCACCAAGGACCAGAGTCTCAAGCAGAGTAAGCGAACGTCGCCAATCAGACAAAACGGACAACTCCACGAACACAGCTGGAGAACTCAACAAGCCACCACTTCCGTGGGGACAGGAGACAGCCCGGATGGGCGGCGAGTGCTTGGGGACCGGATATGTCCACGGCGCCAGGGGCCACAGCAGTGGGGCGGATGTGCCACCAGGCCGCGGGGACACTTCGCCAAGGCCGTGCCCGCCCCCAGGGACTCTGGTCAGGGACCCCGGTCACGTACGGAGGTCAGGGATTCTGGTCAGGGATGGAGGTCAGGGAGCTGTGTCCCGGCCGCGGCCTTTACCGCCCTGGAGAGACGCCCGTGGTGCTGCAGACTCGCCCCATCAGAATCGCTCGACGGACCAGCACAGCGCCACCAGGGCGAGGGTGTGAGGTGACGGGCTCAGAAGCGCAAAGGAAAAGAATCTCAACGCAAAGGGACCAGGTAGCCAGGAGGCCAGCCAGGCTGGGGGTCGCAACACCAACGACTCGGTGACGGGCTCCCAGACGAGGCCTCCCTGGCGGCCCACCCGCTCGCAGTCCCACTGAGACTCGAGCAGACCACTCCCAGCAGCACTGAGCCCGGGGCCGGGCTGAAGTCAACCTTTTTAATAAACTATCAGTTGTTAAAAAAGAAAAACTCTGTGCCTTTTCAGTCATAATAGAATGAAACTAGAAATAAATAGAGAGAGAAAAACTGGAACACTCACAAATACAGAGAGATTAAGCTACACACTCTTAACCAATTCATCAAAGAACTCACATGAGAAATTCGAAAATACTTATTTAACAAATGAAAACCAAACCACGAAACACCAAAAGTGATGAGATGCAATCGGTGAGCAGAGCAAAATTTGTAATCTAAATATCTATTTTTAAAAAGATCTCATCTTAAAGAAGTAGGAAAAAAAACAACCAACCAACCCCAAAACCAGACTGAAATCACAGATTAAAGCAGAGATTAAAAAATAGAGAGCAGGAAACTAGAATCAATGGAACCAAAAGTTGATCACTTCAAAGAGGCCGACAAACCTTTAGACTGGGAAAAACAAAAGATGCAAAGAACAGAGAAACAAAAGGGATGAAACTATGGATGTTCCCCACAAATATATACACACACACCCCCAAAAAAATTGTGATTGAATGCTGCGAACAATTATACTCTAACGACTTGGATAACACAGATGAAACAGACAAATTCCTCAAAACACACAAACCACCAAAACCAACTCGAGAAATGCAAACTTTCGACAGACCTGGCAGACGCAGGGAGTAAGTCCGACCCAATGACTTCTGGTGAAATATGCCAAACACGTCAAGAACACAAATTGTTCTCAAACTCTACCAAAAATCAAAGACAATGGAACATGCCCCAACCCTATTCTCCTAGCAGGCATCACTCTGATTCTAAAGACAAAGACATGACAACAAAGAAAATTACAGACCAACATCCCTTATGAATATACACATAAAAACCCAGAACAAGATGTCAGTAAACCAAATTCTGCAGCAGATGAAAAGTATTATGCACCATAACCAAGTGGGCCTTATCCCAGAATGCGAGAGTGATTCAGTGTAAGATAATCGATGTAATACACACATGAATAGATTGAAGGTAAAAACCATATGATAATCTCAAATGATGGGACAAAAGTCTGACAAAATCCAACACCCTTTTATGATAAAAAAATATTCAACGAACCATCTCGACATAATAAATGCCGTATGTGAACAATGCTGAATGACACAAAGCTCTAAAATCGGGAACAAAACAAGGATGCCCACCTTTGCCACTTCTGTTCAGCATAACAGTGAAAGTTCCAGCCAGGGCAATTAGGAGAAAAATAACGAAAGGCATACAAACTGGAAAGAAGTGTAACTACTGCGATTTGCAGATGACATGACTCCGTATACAGAGAGAGAGAATCCCAAGGGATCCAGAATAAAGCTACTAAAGCTAATAAATGACTTCAACAAAGCTGTAGGGTACAAGATAAACACTCAAATATCAGCTATGTTTCTAAAAAACAGCAATGTGCAATCTAAAAAAGAAATTAATGAAGCGATGCCACTAACAACAGCACCTCAAGAATAAACTACCCAGGTGTCAATGTAACCAAGGATTAAAGGCTTGTTCACTGAAAACTATAGAAGACTGCAGAAAGAAACTAAGGAAAACCTAAATAGATTGGAAGACAGCATACGTTCATAGATAGGAAGATTTAACACTGCTAAAATGTCAACAATATCCAAAGCAATCTACAGACCAATGCAAGCACTATCAAAATTCTAATAGCCTTTTCTGCAGAAATGGGAAAGCTGGTCCTCAAATTCATATGAAATTGCAATAGATCTAAAACATCCAAATAATCCTGAAAAAGAGCAAAGTTGGAGGACTCATTTCCTGATTTCAAAACTTACTACTAAGACAGTTATCATTAACAGTATGGTACCTGCATTAAGAATCAACATGCAGATCAACAGAACACAGAACCGAGAGTCCAGAAATAAACCCACCCATCTATGGCCAATTAATATTTGACAAGTATGACCAATCCATTCCAGTGCTGGGACAACTGGCCCTCCACATGCAAAAGAATGGTAGGTAAGTTGGACGCTTGCCTTATACATAAACAAAAATTAATTCAAAATGGACCAAGGACCTAAGAGTAAACACCATAAAACTCTTAAAAGAAAACACAGGGAATAAACCATCTTGACCTTTGATTTGGCAACAAATTCTTAGTTATGGCACCAAAAACATGATCGACAAAAGAAAAAAGGAGATAAATTTGACTTCACTAATATTAAAAACTTTTCTGCATGAAATGACATTATCGAGAAAGTAAAAAGACAGTCCACATACGGCAGGCAATATTTGCGACCATGTTATCAGACGAGGGATTAACATTCACAATAGGCAAAGAATTCCTATGACTCAAGAACGAAAGAAAAAAACAACGAAATTCAAACATGGGCAAAGGACTTCCATAGATACTTCTCCAAAGATATACAAAAGGTCAATAAGCACATGAAAACACGCTCAATATCATTAGTCATCAGGGAAATGCAAATCACAACCACAAAGAGATATCATTTCACACCTAGTAAGATGACTATAACAAAAAAAATTTTTTTTAAACAAAAAATAAGGGTTGGCAAAGATGGAACCCTCACGTACTGCTGGCAGAAATGTAAATGAATGATACAGTTGTGGAAAACAGTCCACAGTTCCTCTTAAAGCAAAATGTGCAACTACCCTATGACCCAGCAACTCCACTCCTAAGGATGTGCCCACAAGAACTGAAAACAGACTCAAGCTGATACCTGCGTCCCAGTGTTCACTATATCGCCATTCACAACAGCCAAAAGGTGGAAACAACCCAAATTACATCAACACACAAGTGGATAAATAAAATGTGGTTCTGCTGGGAGCGGGCATTTAAAACCAGTTAAAAATACGCCTGCATATAAGTCTGTATACATGCCCACACAAAATCATGGGAGAGAAAACCTCATTTAAATAACAAAAAAATAAAATATTTATGAACGAAGTTAACAAGAAAACTGGTGTACACAAGCAGAATGAAACCCTTTGTTCTGACACCATAAAAACACTGGCTCTCGAGATCGGTCATCTGAAAGCGGACAACACATGCCCTGTAACTCAGCTCTACACCAGGATACATCCAGATGGGTTAAACTTAAGGTTTAAATACTAGATGAAGCCTCACGAGCATGAGAGGAACGTGGAAAATATTCCATGTTTTATAGCCCGGGACTGAGGAAAGTATATGAAGCAAAATCCAGAAGCGATAGAACTGTTAAATATGACAACTTAAAACTAGAAACTGTACATGACAAAAAATGTCTATAAGCACCCAATCACAGTTATACGTCACGTAGATGGATCGCGATCCATACTGACGTCATTTCCATGAAGTTTATGACCAGTCAAACCACGACGCTGAAGGTCAGGTCGGTGGCTACGTCTGAGGCGGCGGAGGGGCAGTGATCAGGGGACAGAAGAGGGACCGCTGGGAAGCGGCAGGTGTTCCGTGTCTTGACCAGGGTCTTACAAATCGAGACACAAAGCTCAGATGTGACATTTCAGGTAGCACTGTGAGACAGGATTACTAGCTCCACAGCTTTGCGCGTGGTCAGATGGGGCAGTCTGCCCCAGAAGCAGGAGACCATGCTGGGGCCAGGGCTCGACGGAGACCAGCCAGGAAAGCCGGCACGCTTCCCGAGCCTTCCAGGAGCCGCACACACAGAAGCAGCAGCAGCGACATCGAACAGCACACCGAGTCCCGGAGATCACGACCAGCTGCACCTTTCCGTCACTACGAAGCTGAAGTGTGCCACCCACGGAAGTGCGGACTCGCGGAAGCAGGGGACCAGCGCGACCACTGGACTTTCCATCGTACGGTTCCCGGCACCAGCAGAATGCCAGCAACACAGTAGGCGCTACATAATGGTTTCAGGAACCAGTGACTGGTGCATTTTGTTCCTTAAAATAAATGTTCGACGTAATGGGAAAAATTTTGAGATCGAAGCCCAAACAACAACAACAACAAAAATGGGTAAAAGATGTAAACGAATAATTCCCAGAAAAGGCGGTCAGCTCTGAGATGGGAAAAGCTGCTCACCATCGTTCCTAATAAAAGGAACACACGCGAAAACAACTCCGCCGGGCCGCGACCGGCTGGGACGACCTGAGCGCACAGACGATGCTCTGTAACGAAGACATCAGGAGGTAATACGTTTTGAATATTCATTTTCTTTGTCTTCAATACTGTCACGGTCTGAACTGTGTTACCCCAAAATGTGTGTCTTGAAGTCCTAACCTCCCACGAGGCTGCGTGTGGGACAGGGCCTCAGGGAGGCAGGTGGGGGTAGGTGAAGTCCTACGGGTGGGGCCTCAGTCAGACAGGTAAGGGCTCCTCATGGAAGAGGAAGATCGACCTCTCTCCTCCTCCGTCTCCCTTTGCATAGAGAAGAGACCACGTGACAACGCAGCAAGGAGGCCACCTGCGAGCCTGGGAGAGCAGCCTCACCGGAAACCAACGCGGAGAAACACCCCTCCTTGGACCTCTGGCCTCCAGACCTGTGAGAAAGCGACTCCCTGCTGCCTGAGCCCTGCGGTCTGTGGGGTTCTGTCACGGCGCCCGGCAGACTAACAAATACAATTTATCCGTAAGTTTCTCTAATTTAAGTTTTAATGACGAGTGTTTATAACTAGCTCGCAAAAGTCGTGAAAATTCACCTTGTGCGGCCACACTGTAAGAGGAGGAAGCTCTGTGCATAACGAGAGGGGGGTGATTTCCAAGAAACACTGTGAAGCAACACCGGAAGGCCAGTGAAGTGCATATTCTATGCTGTCTTTTATACGGGAAAAAAGAAAAACTAAGAATGAATTATGTATTTCCTTAATTTTTCAGAAGAAACATAAAACATAAAAATAGTAAGAACTGAACACTGATACCTATAAAGGATGAGCAGGAATCAAGAGAAATAGACAGAAACAAGAGCTGGACTTCTCTGAGTTTATCTTTTCTTATGCACATTTTACTTTCGAAGCGTACGTATGAATGCAAAAGTAAACTCAATTAAAAAGACCTTAAAAACGAAATTAACCTTAAAACTGAAAAATGAGATAATCCTAAGCTAAGCTTTAACAATTTGGAAAATCATTATCTGCAACCCCTCCACCACCCACGACAGAAAATTCAAAAGAGGACTCATTCTGGTAGCATTTCCCCTTATATTTGAAAAAAATCACAAGTTTCTTTCTAATACCCTATATATATTTCAGCATTCATTTGAGACAAGTCATTTCCAAGACGTGAAGATAATAAAATGGAATGAGATTCCAAGACGGATCTGGTTAATACATGCTGGTGAAGTAAAACTATCAGGACAATTGAAAACACGCTCGGAGGAGTGGCAGACGCGGACGAGATCGCCACTTACCTGTTTGTACTCGCTGACACAGCCCTGGCAGCAGAACCTCTTCTGCTGCCCGTCGATCACCAGGATGTTGTGCCCGGCCCCTCTGCTGGGCAGGTACTCCCCACACTGCTCGCAGCAATTCATGATCAGACCGTTGGCCATTCTGTATCTATTAAAGCAGTGGTCGCTGCACAGCTTATGAGTCATGTTTTTAAAGCTAACTTCATGGCGAATCTAAGAGAGAAACGACACACAAATTTTTTTTTACAAAAGGAGTATGACAAGTAATCAAAAAATGAGGCGCTCCGATAAAAAGATGCCTCAGTGGAAAGCTTCTGTGAAAAGCTTAAGACAAAAGACGAAGGACATTTCGTTATCCTTTAAACCAAATTCATACACACGAGGAACACACGTATGGTGGGGGAGCCACCAGCGACTTCACTACAAATTTCTCTAGAGGTCTCTGAAGATGAGACAAGCCAGCTTCACTTGATATAAAGCTTCTGAAACAAACAGACCTGAAATCTTTAGAGGAATCCAAAAGGAACTATAAATAGGTGCAGTGCTCTGGAAAAGGGAGTCGAGAACCCAGCTTATAAATAATTCCAGTGGGGCATGTGTACACAGGTTGCTTCAACCAAATGCAAACACTTAATACCACGTTGACAACGTGAAGTTGTAAAAAAAACTCCCTCCACGGGTTCTACCTCTTAAGCAAGCTTGTCTTTCTTACGTAGTCGGCCTCTTTGTTCAAACACTACGGTTGTGTCGGTGAGCACACCTCACCTCAGGTAAAAGTAATAAATTGCACTTTATATTGTATTATAGTTTAACTCTTCCTAGATCGTTCTCCCTATGGGGTACTCAGATCCACTTCACACCTCCTCACGTTTAAGGAAATACACACTTGTGAAAGAGGATCGCAACTGTCAAGATACGCCCGTTGGAGCTAAGCGACAAAGCACGAAACACAAACCTCTGTCAGTTTACCGCAGATCGTACACCTCGACTTATTCAGCGCCCCCTTGGCGGGGCTCTGTTTGTCCTCGTAGAGGGACAGGCAGGATGTGCTGCAGAACTCCTGGAAGGACTCGCTCGAGTCCACTTGGGCAACAATGGTCCCCTTCATGGCGGTTATGTCTCTGAAAATGAGAGCAGCGACTTGGAGTGAAATTCTATTTCCAAAAAGTCGAACGTAAGAGCAATAACTGACATTTTCAATTTCCACGGAAGCAAAGCTTTATACTATTAAATGCTTGCCACGACCTAGTTTATCCTCAAACTCCTTAACGAGGCTCTCAGATGTTAGAAACAAAAACAAAAAGGCTGTTGTTATTTACATAGCGTTTAACGTCAAGGCCCAATTTACTGAGGTACAAATTTACAATGCCTCGGGTAAGTAGAAAGCAGGAGATGTCGAGGTCACGGGGCCGTGACACACATCCTAGAGAGGGCAACTGAGCTTAAACGCACCCACAACCCGAAACGATCCCACCCGCCATCCCGCACAGCTCTGTCACTGCAATCAGAAACGTTAGGAAGCGACACTACCGGTGACCTCTGCCATTCTCCTTTCATTCTGAATTTCAGGATCCCGTACGGCAGTATTACAAGTCTGCTGCTGTAAAGCAGTCTAAAGAGCACGCGACGACTGCTCCAGCATTTGAATTTGTTGGACTTGTACAGAGCACGAAGCCCTTTCCAAAGTCCTAGGACCAAAACCGTCCTTGCTGACTTGGGCTGCTCCGGACAGTGCAAGAAAACCCACCTGCTCTGAACGGGAGGTGCCAGACTCTGCTTATTTTTAACTAGCGAAGCCAAACTTAAAAGCTGGCAGAAGAGAACACCCTGTCTCTCCAAGGCTGTCAGAGAGCTGGCATCTGTCCTGCAATAGTGAGTACGCTAATGACTTAACGTTCACGACATACATAAATACACGTAAATCCAAAGACTTGTCAATTTTTAAATAATCTCAATAGGAAGACAGTGTGAAATCTGATCTAGTTTAATATAGAACTAGTCATACATAAACTGCTTAACTATTTTATCTGCTTAGAACTAAAGTCTTATAATTAATAATGTAAACGTGTATGTATTTTTAGAAATTCAGGGAGTCCGCTGGAGCTTACAGACAAAACTAGTTGCACGGCTGGGCACCTGCGTCGACCGCAAAGCCCGTCCGTGTCAGACGCCTTTCTGGTCCGAAGATGCTGGCCAGGCGGAGAACCCCTTGAAGCCACCTGAGACTCTGGCAAGCTCCCTGAAACCCCAAGCCACCAACATGCGGCCCCGCAGGCCCCACGGAGAGGGGCGGCTTACTTTTTACACATGACGCAGAGTTTCTTTGGAGCGGGCTTGTGCGAGAAGGAGGAGAGGCAGGTGGTGGAACAGAAGAGGTGAGCGGATCCTTTCCGTTGGTAAGCCGTCTGTCCCTTCTGTAAAGGTTTCTTGCAGTTTGCACAAGTGACTTTAACCGGCTTAGTGGGTTGCTGCTGGGCGGAAGGCGGGAAAATCTGCTTGGGAAGCGAGGCCACTGGCGATAAGGAGTCCACCCCCGGCTGCTTCTGATTCCGGGGGAACGACGCCGACTGCGAGATCCACGAGTCTTAGAAACAAAACACAGGAAGAGGCATGGAGCAGGTATTCACGCACGGAGGCTCACGCCACACAGCTCTGGCTTCCCGTTCCCAACTGGCGTGGGGCAGCGCCAAGGCCGCGGCAGGCGGCGGGGACGGACGCGGTCCCGGAGCAGGATGGCTGGCGACGTCCGCGCTCCGTCGCAGTCGCCAGACCTGGGAGCTGCTCACACCCTGCGCCTAACTCCCATCTGAACGTGCCGACGTCGCACACGCACGACCGGTGGCACTGAGCGAGCGACACGCGTGACACACCGCGGTGACGCGCACGCAGCGGGCACTGCGCGCGGGCACTCCGCGTGCTGGCCAGCGGTTTTTAAACGGGGGCTGATTTACAGAATATTACTTTAAGCGAGGAACGCGTCCCTCCACATACGAGTATAATAAACCCCGACCGGCCACCGCCTTCGACAAGGTCACACGCGACTGCAGGCGACACGGCCTTCGAAGAACCGATTTTCCAGACAACGCTCGGCCCCGCGGGCTCTGCGAGCCACACGCCGCGGCAGGGGCTGGAGGCCGGCGGAGGCGACGAGCGGCCGCGGCCCCGCGAACCCGGCCCGGCCCGCTGCCCGCGCCGCGGCGTCTCCGGCTCTGAAACTTCCGCCCCCGCTTCTCGTCTGCGCCGCTTCGACCTCTTGGGCGTGTTTCCCGCCCAGGTTCTTCCCAACGCGGAGCTGCCGCACTCCACGCACCTTTCCGTCCCCAGGACGCGCGCATCCCGAGCGCGGGGAACCGGCTCGCCGCAGAGCCGCGAGGACCGCGACGTCCGAGCGCCGAGCCCGCCGCGCCTTAGGGGCCCCGCGGGCCGCGCGCACCGCCCCAGACCCCAGCCCCGCAGCGCCCCCCCGCGGCGCGCACCGTGCACGGAGCCCAGCCCTGAGGCCAGCGCACGAAGGGGCGACGCGACCGGGCGGGACGCGCACACCACCCGGCGGGACACGCACACCACCCGCGCGGCAGCCGCGCCGGAACGTGCTCCAGGAGGAGCGGCCGCTCGGGGCTCTCAATTCTGCGCGCCTGCCATCTGCACACACACCTAAAGGGGCCTATTTAAACTCGGCGGCATCTATTAACTTGACTTTCTAGCAGCAACTTCTCCGTGTCCCAGGTCTCACACTTCCCTCCTCTCCCACGTTCGCCTCCTCCAAAACCAAGACTTCCAGAAACAGAAGGGACCTAAGCACTGTACCTAAACCCTCTGTTTTACACAAGGGACATCAAAAGATGGCAGGCGAATCAGTCCAGCAAGAACGGCACGTGATCACAGAGCTAAGTGACAAGTGCAAGAGCAGCAGGTACCTCCGCTGAGGTTTTCTGGGGACTGCTCTGCACTCCCTTGTGTCTGAGTAAACAGGAACACGATTCTTGTCATGTCCCTTTGACCCAGCAATGTTCCTCAAGAAATAAGTATCCCAAAATGCGTGCATAAGGATATTCTTAAGAGTTATTTAAATAGTAAAGACTGGAACCGAGCTAGAGAATTAACAAAATCAAACATATATGCTTAATATGGTGGAAAGTTCGAGACCCCCCTGCCGGGAAGTGTGAGGGGAGGGCGTGAAGAACCAGCAGAACCACCAGAACCACACCCCTCCCATGAGCCCAGGTCACAATCCGTGTGCTGTCTCAGCGGTGAGACTGAATGTTCGTTCCTTTCTCACACTCTAATGTTTTTAATATACTTGTTGCGAGAAAGACAAAATTGCCATTTTAAAAATAATGTGAGCATCATCCTTTCCTAAACTTTTATGTGAGCTGGAAGGTTATAATGAAAGACATTCTAGTATACAGCTGGTAGTAGTATACACTGGCAAGAACTTTCTGGAAGGCAATACGACAATATTATTTCTAGAACTTAAAAAAGCTCATATAAATTCAAGCATACTGCACACGCACACGCACACACACACTGACCTACCTACAAAAAAAGTGTATGTAAACACACACAGTGTATATGGAAAATGAAAAATTTTCAAAACCGAGTAATAAACACATTTCTTTCAAAATCACTATAAACCAGATATCGTTTTTAAATCAAAAACCTTTAGGGAAACAGGGGTAGTGATAGTCTTTGGCCTCGTAACATCTAGGCATACATGCTAAAGAAATAATCAGAAATCTAAACAAAGATGTTCACCTTAAACCTACAACAGCAAAACACGGGAAAAGCAAACGTGGGTGTGGTCATCCAACCCACCCGCGCAGCCCTCAAAACTTCTGTGTATAAATGTCACTGGTATGAGAAAATACAGTGTAATGATAAATGGGGAAAAACTAGAAGCAAAATGAGAGAGTTGCATTTCAATCGAGTTAAAAACCAAAGGGAAAAGAGTGAAAGAAAACCACTCAGAGCATTAATCTTCAATCAGCAAAACTATAGGGGTCTTTCCCACTCATTCTTTAATTATGGATTTTGCGAACATACTTGAATATTAGCTATTACTCTCATAACCAAAAAAAGAATAAGTAAACAAGAAAAATGTCTGGCATTTCACGAGCATTCTCCACTGCCTAGGTTTCAGTCATTTCTTATTATTCTCCACGATTCTCGGGCTGAGGAAGTCGCTAATGGGCCTGAATGGTGGGAGGAGGAGACGGGACCCCACGGTGGGGGAGACGAAGGGCAGAGGCAGACGCACACACGGGCTGGGGGCAGGTGGGACAGAAGGGACACGCAGGCTCGGCCGTGACAAAGCCAGTCTGCCATGTTGCCGCCAGAGCAAAGTTGCCCACAGAAAAAATTTTCGAACAGTCAAGAAATTTACCAACTTCAAATATAAAAAATATAATGAAATGCTGGTAAGTAAAAGTCGGACTCAGAAGTCAAAATTAAACACAAAGCAAGTAGAAACCCATCTAAGCACAGTGATTATACAATAGCATATTGCTCCGTAAGTGTGCGGTTTGTTTGTTCTCTACACATTGAAACAATACGACTAAACACATATTAGCGAAAAACTAGTATGTGACGAATAAGATGCTAAATCGTGAGAGTTTAGTGGCAGGAAATATAAACAGTACTTCTTTAATCCTTTAGACATAAATTCCTGTGATTAGTTTTCTAATAATTGCGGAGAGATACTATCCATGGTTTTATAGCTCTCATTAGCTAAGATTTCAAACTTACACAGCAATAGAATTAACATATCTTACATGAATAAACTAACCGAGGTGGCACCAATTACTACGATGGAAAAGCAACAGCCGAAGCTGAAACGCACGTACACGGGGTAGGCGAGCACCCACGGCTTACCAGGGCTGTGATGAGCGGCAGATTCTCCATTCTGAAATTCATCTCCTGCCACATTCACTCTACCAGGATTAAAAGGTCCTACTCCAGTCTTGGTCTGTGAAGTTAAAGATGGGGTGTATGTTTGCATATTAACACCGAAATTACTTGACTGCAGTCCGTTAGAGACATCTCCCAAGCTGGTATTCTGCAGTGACGTTACATGTGTAATCATTAAGTTCATATCTCGCCCGTCAGTATTTTCTAAGTGGCCATCATTCACAGAGCTGGCGCCTGTCTCTAAGGTGGTAACATTAGCAATCTGAATTTCGGAGTCTGGTTCTGTGGTGATACCGCTACTACCCATTCCTGCATTTACCTTACTTCTTGAAAGAGTGGAGGTGGAGAAATCCACATCATTGGTTCTGTTTTTAGTCTCGGGAGGTCTCCGAGGGTCAATAAAATTGGAGGAATTTTTTTCCTGCCCTTGATTTGTTTCCACGTCCTCTTCGTCATCAATGACAATCGTCTCACTCACGCTTCCCTTTTGAGAAGCCAGTTCTTTTGAGGAAGGAAGGATTTTGGAATCGGTTCCTTGCAGTTCTTCGTTTTTCGACGATGCAAATACTATGGCTCTTTGATCGGCGACCACGGGTGCAGGAGGCGGGGGAGGATGTACAGGTTCGATGAAAACAACGTCGTCGTCATCTTCCACCGAAGAGTTTTGAAATTTATTAGATCTAGAAACCAAAGGATTAGGCGGACCGCTGAATGAATTTCCGACATTGGTGAGACCGGTTGCCATGGCCGTACTCCCTAATAAAACAGGAGTCTGATCGGTCAAGTCTAACCCGCCCACGGAGCCCGGGTCCATGCCAAGGGACCTGGAAGAGACAGGGAGAGGAAAGCACGGACGTCAGTCATGACACTTCACGTTACCCTCGCTGTTTTAAACACCCTTATACTTTCTTTTTCATTCTAAATGACAACGGTTCTTATCTACCATCCAGGAAAGTTTTGATGGAGAAACTTTCTCCCCTCTGTGATCTCTCATTCACTAATCAGTTCACACGTGAACTTCTTGTGATATAAAAAGGGAATCACCCAGCTTCCAGCCGGAACACGCAGTCCATGCCCACCCCCGCTGCCTCCTTCCTTCCACCTCTGTTCACCCTATGAACGTAAACACCGAAAACAGGTAAGGCTTCCTACACACGTATGAACAGGAAAATACCAAAGTCTGACAACGAAAATCCCTTCTGTATACACCTAGCCCATTTATCCACTGTACTAAATAAGATAATACTGTCTAACCCCCAATTTCTCTTACTTCGTCTTGCTTAAAAATCCCTTCTCACGCTCCTCGGCCCCCAGGGGACCCAGGTAACTGGACGGTTAAACCCTTCTGAGAAGCTGAAGCCTTTCTTGACCGCCCCTCCCGCAGAAGGCATAAACCCTATCTGCCAGGCACTGAGTGTGCTGTGTGTGAGTCTACGCACCAGTCTGAATAAGGCCCCCCAAGATGAGGTCCTGCGCCCTGGAACTGTGTCACCTTACCTGGAGAAAGGGGCTTTGCAGGTGTGATTAAGGCTGAGGATTTAAGAACGAAATTACCTAGGTTACCTGGGTGGGCGCGAACGCAACCCTAAGTGCCTCCGTCAGAGGGCGGTGGGTGGGGGGGCACAGGCACGACAGGAGACAGCGCGGCCACAGAGGGGGACTGGAGGAGACCGGGTGATGCAGCCAAGGGACGCTGGCAGTCCCTGGCGGTCCCCAAATGCAGAAGAGGCAAGGAGCCTTCCTGCCCCAGAGTCTCCGGGGCAAGCACGGCCCTGCTGGCACCTCGACTTGAGGCCAGGGTCACCGATTACCGACTTCTGACCTCCAGAACTAAGAAAATAAATTTCTGTTGCTGTACGAAAACTTGTTGACCACCAAGTTTGTGGTAATTTGCTACAATAGCCACAGGAAATAAATGTAATCCGCTTTTTAGTTATATCTTCAAAACAACCCTTGATATAGCTATAACATGCGTCCCATTTTAAGGTTTGAAAACTCGTGCCCAAGGCACACAGCCAGAATGCACACTCGGGTCTCAGAGCTCAGCAGTCCTAACTCGTCACCACCCTCCTACACATTGAGCTAACACTTCTGGGCGCCGACTTCACGGGCAGGGCTGTGCTGAAGCCGGGGAGACGGCAGTCAAGAGCCAGAGGAGGAAGGAAGGAGAGTTCCTGAGCGATGGAGAGAGGGTCATGGGCAGACGCGACTCACCTTCATCTCAGAGACCAACGGGGGAAAACGAGAAGGGAAATGAAGGCTGAGTGGACTGCAGGCCATCCGCGGACGGGAGGCTGGCAATGTGAAGAGGTTCACACATGGAGCCTCATTTGCAGAGGGTTATCTGAGGTGAGGGGATGGGGGTGAGACGGTTTAAGGGCCCCAGTGCCAACTCGTAAACCCTCTGAAATCCTCTTGCTCTAATAAAGGGGCTGAGCCCAGTTTGAAAAATGACTAGCTTAGAAACACTTACGACTTCACAGATGTTGTCATCTGCGTATACTGTTATAAGGAGCCTCTGGAAGGCAAAGACACGAATATAACAGCGATCGCTTTGGCAGACAGTGACACAGATGGAGAAATTGTTCACTATACATCTCGGTGCGTTTTCTTAATTTTTGAACGTGATTTCTCACTTATTTTTAAGGTTAAAATCTAAACTTTTTAAAAACAGTGATAACACAGTGATAAAGAGGTAACTACTTTGGTGACCACAGAAGGCCTCTTTGAGAGCAGGTGACGTGTACAGTGGAATCAGAAATGCCAAGATCCAGCTGCGGTATAACTGGAGGCAGGGCTTTCCAGCTCCCGCAAAAAAAAAAAAAAAAAAAAAAAAATGAGGCGGGTCAATTCGAGCAGTGGAGTAAAGGCCAACGGGGCTGGAACAGGTAGGCGAGGAAGGACAGTACGAGGCGAAATATGAAAACAGGCACAACGCAACTCACCAAGGCGCACAAGTTCACTCGCTGGTGGCATGAACAAAGACGAAGCACCTAGAATGCACACGACACTGCCTTAGGCGCTTGAGGAAAATCAATAAACAAACGAGGTCAACATCCTTTGCCACCAGAAATCGTGGATTCTGAAGGCGAGAGTGTGGATTTCACCTTAGCAGGAAACGTTGCAGCGTTTTCACCAAAAGGCTGACGTTTCGTCTCACTTGTTTTGACTAGGTCACTCTGGCTGCTATGTGGGAAACGGGGTCTAAGAGGCAAGACCGGAGCAAACCCGAGAGAGGGCCAACGGTCCAGGCGAGAGATGACAACAGCTCAAATGAGGGTGGTGACAGGAGGGGACAGTCAACAGACCAGGGGCGGGGGGCTTTTAGAAAGTAGATCGTCCTGGCATGGAAAGCCCTGCAGATACACCGCTGACTGAAAACGGGTGCGGAACACAGAGCATCAGTGCGGTGCCGTGGATCCCCGCAAACCCACACCCCTACACGCGCACGTTTCCACGAGTCCGTGGCAGCACCAGGGCGCTTTCAACACGCCGCAATCCTTCACGTTCCGCGTCCGTCTGCAAAGACGCCTGGGCGAATAACGGGCAAAGCAGAAGGTGACGGAAAGCTGACACGGCACCCACGATAAAGGGACGCCCGCTCTCCGGACGTGCAAGGGACACAGGGCACGTGCTTTTTGCAGATGTTAAATGGGGGTGCGCCACCCTTCCACGGAACGCTGTGGACAGAGCGTAGGTAACCCGCCTTCTCGCTGAATGGAGGGACCCCGAAACAGCGCCCAGGCTCCGAGGAGCCCAGGTGTCTCAAGTGCGGACGAGAGGCCAGATGGCAAACACCGGCATGCTCGCTTCAACCACCGGCCGTCGCCGACTAACATGTCACTTAACTGGCCCTCATCTTAGGCACTGCGTCCCCCCTCGCACCGCTGGGCGCCTGGCCGGCCGACTTCGGCACCGGAGGGCACATGCCCCGCTCGGCAGGCGCGTGTCCACTCACTGGTTCGGCGACGCGCAGGGAAGGTTTTATTTTATTTTCACTCGACTGTGACGATGCCCCTTTGAGTTAAACAGAACTTTTTCCTACAATGAAACGGTAGCTCACACACGTCAGTCAGGAGCGCCCGGGCCTACGACGGCATCGGGAGGCTGGATTCCCAGGCCGACCAAGGCCGACTGTCCCTCCCCGCAGGGCGATGGCCGTGCCCGCGCCAGGACCGAGGGCCAATGTCGGAAACCGGCAAGATACGCTTACACCTGCTCTAACGGACACGGATGATTCTATTTAAAAACTTAAGGGACGACCATTTGCTTTCCCAAAGAGCTACCAATTATCGTTTCATTTTCAAAAATTAAAATATACACGCATCACTCTCCAACAGCTCCTCAGCAAGGAAGACTTCTGCATGGTAAAATAGCATGGGCTAGGAGAAACCTTCCTTCGTGCAAGGCCTTCGCTTAATTTTAAGCAGACATAAGAAAATTTTTAACATTACAGCTACAGAAGTTTCAAAAGTGAAAATATGCTGAATAACATTTGATTCAAAATTTTCATAGCTCAATTAAATTTTGTTAAAAATCCAAGTACATTCATCCAGTAACAGTTAACATTTATTTAACGCTTATTATAAGCCAAATAGTCACATCAGTTAGACATTAAACAACCTCCTAACGTCAAATCATTATCTTCCTTACACAGATTTTTAAAAACCAATCCCCAAAAGCAAGCCGCCCAAGACCACAGCCAGGAAGTGGTGTGAGTGCATGTCGCCAAGCCGGCTCCGACTTCCGGCGACCCTATGGATGAGTGGCGTCCACAGTGTCCTGTCCTAGCCCTGCTCAGCTCCTGGAGACTCAGCCTCCGGCTTCTTTGACGGAGTCGGGCCCTCTCGTGTTTGGTCTTCCTCTTCTGCTGCCTTCCGTCCTCGCCAGCACGACTGTCTTTGTCAGGGAATCCCGCCGTCTCTCGAGCTGCCCGAAGCAGGACAGCCTCGGGTTTGTCACTCGCTCCAGCAACATCTCAGGCTTAATTTGCTTGGGGACCGCTGGTTCCTCCCTCCGGCGGTCCAGGGTCTCCATGCGCTCCCCTCCACACCGCACTTAAAACGGATGAAGTTGCAGGGGTCAAGATTTGAATATTCATAACTACTACATAATATGTAAGTACTGAACAACAAAATATAGAAAAACTTTTATTAAAAAAAAAAAAGGCCATAGCCATTCAATAAAACAATAACCAAATCAGCATTCAAAATACATGTGTATCAAATGGAAAAAATAGCAAGCCCAAAGTGCCAGGCTAAAAGGAGATTTAAACAACAAATGAAACTGAACTTGTGTCAATGTTCATTTGTCGCACAAGGTAGGAACGATCCTCATCAGCTTAACAATTTTCAGAGGAATGACGTGTAAGTCTACTGATGTTAGGAAATGCACAGGCTTTTAATGCAATAGTTCTCTGGTGCTTTCCCTGTTCTAGCTTATCCCAAACCCAAGAGACAGCAATTTCCTGAACAGAAAAGCTACAACTAACTGCACAGCACCCTCTGGTGGCTGCCAGGGAGCAAGCCATTCTCCTCAGCATCAAACGGTGCACACACACACTGCTCCACAGTAACCCACCTCTCAAAACAGAGGAACTACTCAACTAGAACAGCTATTTTCAAATCGTGGACTAAAGATAAACTTGGTCTCTTCTACGACCACTGAGAGGATGTTTCAACCAGCAAACACTTTAGTCCTATAAAGAAAGGACAATCCAATTCAAAGATGACCACTTGTACATAATCCAAATAAAATCTACTCCATTTAGCCAATTCTAGTTAGCTATTTAACACTGAGCAAATAACTTCACTGCCCTTAGCTTCAATTTTCCCTAGAGTAAACGGTATAAAAAGTTCCCCAGGGTTTTCTTACAATTCAGAGATAACTGAAACCAATTAGCACACCCTTAACTCCTCAACTAGTACCAGGCGATTTTTACCTGTTACCTCAAGCTTTTAGTAAGTTTCTAATTTTTAAATTTCCTCATGATGCTCCCATTGTTATGGGCCAAATGTGTGTCTCCTCCCGAGATTCCCCTGGTGAAATCCTGCCTGCAGGGAGGCAGAATGGGAGGTGGGGCCTTCGGAAGGGGATCAGGTCTCGAGGTGGCGCCTCCTGAATGAGTGCCTGAGTGAATGAGATCGCTGCCCTCTTCATAAAGGACGGCCCAGGGCGTACCCTCCCCCTTCTGCCAAGCGAGGACGCAGCCATAAGATGACAAGCAGAACCTCAGCGGACACCAAATCTACCCGAGCCTTGACCTTGGACATCCCAACATCCAGAACTGTGAGAAACGGATGGTTGTTCTCTATGGTATTTGTCTTATAGCGGCTCAAAAGGATGAAGATAATCATTATATATTACGAATGCTTCATTTTATTTGGGCTTAATTTTGATCCAATGAGAATCGATTAACACAATACTTGTTCTCACACACAAAAAAAGGTGTTAAACTACAAATGTTGGAATTTATAACAAGAAAGTATCAATACTTGATGAGAAAAGCTTATGAACTTTCAAAGAAAAGCACAAGGAAACCATTCAAACTGAGTCAAGAAAAGCACTCACATCATTATCCCACTGACAAGCCTAAGAGCTTTCTCGGTGCTGTAAGAGTTGCTAAGGTGAATTCTTCTCTACAGCAAAGGGTATTAGTCAACATGTGTTCATGGCATTTAGAAAGCTAAGGTGAATTCTTCTCTACAGCAAAGGGTATTAGTCAACATATGTTCACAGCATTTATAATAAATCTGAGTCAGTATGACAAATTTAAATTTTTAAGAATTAAAAATTCTCAATAAAACAGGAACAGGTTTTTAAATATATATAAAATATCAAACCAAAAGGTATCACCAAACGTAATGGGAAATATTAAAAACATTATCATCAAAGTCAAAATAGGATAAGGAATATTCTTCACAATTACAATATAACATTGTTCTGTGAGTACCAGCCAATGAAATTATATGAAAGATAAAGACATAAAAATGTGATAGAAGTAAAATTGTAATTATATGCAAATTATATGTCTTTACCTCAAAGACCCAAAAAATTTGCTTAAAACACTACTACAGTGAGATAATTTAGTCAAATGCTGAATACAAAATTAACGTGTAGAAATTAATACTAATTAATTGAATAGCCAATGGGAGACAGATACAAAACATTGGTTATCCAAAGGTCAACTAAATAAGATTAAAAAAAAAAAAAGGCAAACCCACATGGACAGGCAAAACAGGGGGCAAGTTCAACGGCACCTGGGCAGGGAAAGCAGTGAGCAGGCGCCGTCACATCTGACTTAGCAGGCTTCGAAAGGCACCCTGTGGACCCACAGTAAAGAAAGATTCGAAAAGACTGATTACAAATGAACTTAAACCTGGTTAACATTAACTTGTCATAAGGTAGGAAGTAACTTGATCGATATAATTTTCAGAGGAATGAGGCAGCAGGTTAGGACATAAAAAACAGATGAAGACAGAGGTCACACAAATTGGCAGAGTGGAAAGTTATGAGTCCTTCCACCCAAACAAGCACTGAGCTGGACAGAGTGACTGGAACTAACTACTTTGGATCTCTGATTTCCTGGAGGCATCTATCAGATTTAATAAGACACAACTCTACGTTTTATTTTTTTCCTCATCCAGACATTTGAGGAAATTTTTGTCAGGTCACTAGCTCACTACAGGGTTAAAGGAACAGAAACTTTAATGGTCACGAACAACAAGAAATACACTTTGCAAAAAAATTGTTTAGAAAAATAAAAAATGAACAGCTCCATCCATTAACAAGTAAAAATCAGCAATTTGTTAAAATTGGGCATCCAGTTTTATATATCCAGAGTTACACATAACACACTCGGAATAAAACACACAAAGAAACAGAAGAGCGTGCCCTATTCATGGAAATAAAAGAATCTGACAGAAACAATTCCTGAGGAACTCCAAATATTGGAGTAACAAGTGAAAAATATTAAATCGACTATCCTAAATATGGTCAGTGAGCTCAAGGACAACAAGCACAAAGAACTAAAGAGAATCGCGAAACAATGAAATGAACAGAATGAGAGCACGAATAAATGGATTCAAATTTTAAAAAGTAATCACATTCTGCAGATGAAAACTACAATGACAGAAATGAAAAATTCACTAGCGGGGATCAACAGTGGATGCGAGCATGCAGAAGAAGAAAGAATCAGTAAACTGAAAGACAGAATAATTGAAATTATCCAATCCAAGGTGCAGGGAAAAAAAGAATGAAAAAAAAAAAATGAACAGAGCTCGAAGGATGTGTGAAATACCAAGAGTACCAGTACATGCATCATACAAAGAGAAAAGGACAGGAGAAAATATTTTAAGAAAGACTAGATGAAAACTTCCCAAATATGATGAAGATAAACATGCACCATCCAAGAAGCTCGACAAACTCCAACTCAGACAAACTCAGAAATACCCACAGCGAGATACATAATAATCAAACTGTGGGCCCAGAGACAAAGTGAATTCCGAGGGTGAGAGAGCAGTGACTCATCGTGTGTGAAGGATGCTCAATACGACTGTTTAGATCCTCAGTTTATTTCTCATCAGAAAGCACGGAAGCCAGGAGCTAGTGGGATGACATATTGAAAGTGGTAAACAACAACAAAATCTGTCAGCCGAGAAATCTATATCCAGCAAAAATTCCTCCAAAATTAAGAAGAAATCAAGTCAATTCTAGATAAACAAAAGCAAAGTGAGTTCATCACCCGCAGACCTACCCAACACGAAATGCTAGGGAGTCCTTCAGCATTAAGGCAAAAATAAAAACACACTGGAGAATAAATTGAAGCCATAAGAAATAAAGAACACAAATGAAGTTAACTGAATAAATAGAAAGCCAGTTTTAACGTCCTTGTGGTTTCTAACTGCTCTTTTTCCTATGACTTAAAAGGCAAATGCGTAAAACGGTAATCGTCAGCATACGATAATGAGTGCACAGAGCGTACGCTGTTGAAACCAAGTCGGTTTATTCACGGCAAGTTACTGTAAGTTTCAGATAATGATTGTAATCCTCAGGTGCCATTAAGAAAATGACTGGAAACCACAGAAGAAAGGGAAGAGGGGATGGTGCACTCGAGGAAAAAAATCAAACACGAAAGAAGGCGGTAACAGAATAAAGCGGGGGAAACATAGAGGCATCTAGAAAACGAAGAGCAAACTGGCAAAAGTAAGTCCTTCCTCATTAATTACTTTAAGTGTGAATAGATTAAATTACATTAAAAGACAGAAACTGGCAGGTTGGATTAAGAAAACATGATCCATCTACGCGCTGTATAGAAGGGACTCACTTGCGATACAAAGACACAAAGGAATGAAAAGCAGGAGTATGGAATAGATATTTCACGCAAATAGTAACTAAAAGAGAACTGGCTCAGATATAGTAGTATTAGGCAAAATAAACTTTAAGTCAAAGAAGGGTTATAAGGAAAAAAAGGACACTGTACACTGACGAAAGATTCATTCCAGCAAGTAGGGATTACAACCACACACACAGGGAACAGAGCCTCCAAAACAAAGTGAAGCAAAAATACCCAGAATTAAAGGGAGACATAGTTCTATAACAATAGTTGGATACTTCAGTATTCTCCATTTAATAGCGGATAGAACAAAAAAATAGTAGAACCACCACACGAAGATCAGTAAGGGAATGGCACCCGAACAGCACTACAGACGGCCGAGGCCTACCAGTCACACAGACCACCCCGCCCGCCAGCGGCAGAATGCCCACGGGACATTTACCAGAGGCCACGTCGTAGCCACAAAACAAGTGTTCATAAATTTAAAAGAATCAAAACGATAGCCTTTTCTGATCACGATGAATGAAACCAGAAATAAATACCAGAATCAAAAATGGAAACTCACGAATAGGCAGAAATTAAACAAGACACAAACAACCGATGGGTCAAAGAAGAAATGACAAGGGAAAGAGGAAAACACTCTGAGACGAAAGAAAACAAAGACACAGCATGTCAAAACTTACAGGGTATGGTGAAAACAGGGCTCGCTGGGAACCTGAGAGCTACTAGCACCTCCATTAAAAACTATCTCAAGTCAATAAGCAAACTGTATGCCTTAAGAAATCAGAAGGAGAGTAAACAAAATAAACCCAAAGCTAGCAGAAAGAATGAAATAATAAAGATTAGTAAAGACAGAAAAACAGAGAGAAAACTCAACAAAATGAAACGATGGTTCTTTGAAAAAATTAAATCTTTAAGCTAAGAAAAAAAATCTCAAATTATTAAAATCAGAAATGAAAATAGGACATCATCACCAATTTTACAGAAATAAACAGAATTACGAGAGAATACAAGGAATTGTATGCCAACAAATTAGATAACCAACACAAAAGTGGAAACTCCTAGACATACACAAACTACCAAAACTGACTCAAGAAGAAATACAAAATCTGAATAAAACTGTAACGAGCAAGGACATTAAATCGGTCAACAAAAATCTCCCAACAAAGAAAGGCCCGGGAACAGATGGCTTCCCTGGTAAATGCTACCGCCCATCTAAAGAAGAATGAACACTGTTCCTGCTCAAACACTTCCGAAGAAACACTGGGGAGGAGGGAGCACGTCCTACCCCCTCTGTGCGGCCAGCGTGCCCGACGCCACGCCAGATGACGCCACGCGCACAGCAGAGGCCGGCGGTCCCTGGGAACGTCGATGGGAACGTCCCCAACAAAACAGTAACTAGTGAAGAGAGTAGGGACCATAACCCAGCGAGATTCACCCCAGAAAGCGGAGGTAGTCCGACATAAGAAAATCAAAGTGATAAACCATATTAATAGACTGAAGAGGAAAAGAAACAGCACATGATCATCTCGACTGAAGGGAAAAATGTTTTATTTGACAAAATGAAACATACTTTCATGACAAAAAAAACGATAAACTAGGCAAAGAAGGAAACTTCTGCAACAGGATAAAGGCCCTGTACCTCAGATCAGGAACAGGGCACAGATGCCGCTCGCCACTGTCACTCGACAGAGCACTGTAAGTCCTGGCCGAAGCGACTGCGCAAGAAAGAGACCAAAAGGCATCCAAAGAGCAAAAGGAAAAGTGAAGCTGTCTCTGCAGACGACATGACCTTACGCAGAGGAAACGTATAAGCAAAGTTTCAGGATACAAAAACATGCAAAAATCAGTTGCATTTCTACACGCTAATGAACAATCCCGCCAAAAATTAGGAAAACAATCCATTTACAGTAACATTAAAAAGGATAAAATACATAGAAATAAATTTAACCAGAGGTGAAAGACTTGTACGCTGCTGACAAACTGAGGACACACAGAGACAGAAAGACGTCCCACGCTCAGGGACCGAAGGTTAGTGTTGTTAAGACGACACCATCGCCCCAAAGCAAGCTACAGGTTCAATGGGATCCTTCTCAAGACTCAAAGGATGTCTGACACAGAGGAAAAGTCATCCTAAAACCCATATGGCATCTCGAGGGACAGAAGTCTTGAAAAAGATGAACAGAGCTGGAGGGGCCTCACACGTCCTGACTGCGAAACTACTACGAAGCTACAGGACTGAACGGCACGGCGCCGGCATGAAGACAGACACACAGACACACAGACACACAGCCCGACAGCGCAGGACGCAGAGCCCGGGAAGAAACCCGCGGAGGCTTGCTGAGTGCCTGACGAGGGTGTCAAGACCACTGAGGAAAGGACAGTCATTTCAACAAAAGAATTCAACAGGTCTCTCACCTTACACCATACACAAAAATTAACTCAGAGTGAATCAAAGACCTATATTTAAGAACTTAAACTATAAACATCTTAGGAGAAAACATGGAGGAAAGGTGTCACGACACGGGACTTGGCAATGATATCTTGGATATGACATCAAAAGCATAGGCCACTAAAGAAAAAAATAAACCGGACTTCACCAAAATTAACAACTTTTGTGCTGAAAGAAAAATACTGTCAAGTAAGAATACTCTACCCAGCAAAGTTTTCCTTTAGAGCTGAAGGAGATACAGAGTTTTCCAGAAAAACAAAAAAAAGTTGAAGGGTTTCATCACCACTAGTTCAGCCTTACAAAAGATGATAAAAGGAATTGTTCGAGCTGAAACCAAGGACACTACCTAGTAACAGGAAAGCATATGAAAGTATAAAACTCACCAGCAAAGCTGAAAATTTTAACTTTTGTGCAAAGAACAGTATACCAAAAGAATAAAAAGACAACCAAGGGAATGGGACAAAATATTTGCAAATCGTCTATCTGATCAGAGATTAATATCCAGGACATAGAAAGAATTCTTATAACTCAAGAACGAAAACAAACGAACAAAGGGCAAAGGACTTAGATACTTCTCCAGCCCCAAAGAAGATACACAAATGGCCATAGGCACATAAAAAGATGCATCATTTTTATGCCATTAGTCATTAGAGAAATGAAATGAAAACCAGGAAATATCTCGCATCCATTAGGATGGCTACGTCAAAACAAACGAACAAAAGTAACAAGTGTTGGTGAGAAACTGGCTGGCTGAAAAAACTTGATCCCAGTACACTGCTGATAGGGACGTAAAAAGGGGCAGCAAAAGAAAACAGTATGGCGGTTACTGAAGAACTTAAAAAATGAAGTACCATACGATCCAGCAACCCCAGATACTTCTGGGTATCTGTCCAGAAGGACTGAAGGCAGGATCTTAAAGAGACACTTGCACATTTATGCTCATAGCAGCATTGCTCACAAAGCCAAGAGGTGGACGCAACCAAAACGTCCACGGGCAGAGGAAGGACAGACGAAATGGGGCGCGTGCGATGGACGATTACTCCGCCATCAAAAGGAAGGGACTCCTATCACACGCTAATGGATGAACTTGAGGACACGGGGCTAAGAGAAAAAGACAAAGCTGTACGATCACACTCAAGAAGCCAACTTTCACACGAAGGCCGGGGGGCGGTTACGAGGGGCGGAAGAGGGGAGCAGGCGGGGACTTGTTTACTGGGTATACAGTTCCGGTTTGTCAAGGTGAGAAGCAGGGACTCAAATGGGTACTTGGGACCAATGTTCACAGCAGCACTATTCACGACGGCCAAAGGATGGAAACAGCCAAGGCTCGGCGGACAGGTGAAGGGGTGCGGGGAGTGGGGAGGAGCGGAAGGCAGGTGCAGACGCACGAGGGGGCGCTGTTCACCCTGAAAAGAAAGGGATTCTGACACCTGCTGTGACCAACAGACGAACCTTGAAAACGCCATGCTACATGACATACGCCAGGCACGAGAGGGTGAACAGTTTAGGGTTCCATTTATTTGAGATACTTAGGACAGGCGAATTCATGGAGATAAAAGAGGAGCGGCCGCCCAGAGCCGGGGGAGGGGTCCTAGGCATTCCTGCTGTGCGAGCCCAGAGTTTCTGCCTGACATGGTGAAGTTCTGGAAACGAACAGTGGTGATTCTTGCAAAACATCTGTGAATGTACTTAATGCCACTTAAAACAGTAAAAATGGTAAATTTTACATTAGTATATTTTACCAGAATTTTAAAAAAAACAGAAGACAAATACAATGATTAACTAGGAAGAAAATATTTGCAACTCATACCCTAAAGAAACTGAAGACAAAGAGATCCTACAATCGAGATGAACCAACACGCAGAGAGAAGAAAGGGCAAAAAAAAAAAAAGGAAACACAGTTCACGAGAAAACACAAATGGTTCTTTATGTGTGAAATATTTCAGAGAAACGCTTATGTGAAGTATATGAATAATCGGGTGTCGCTTAGCACGCTGACACAGCAAAGGGCTTGCCGGGGTGGTGGGGTGGGGGGGGCGTCTCGTGCCCCACAACAGTGTGAATGCGCACGGCCTCTACGGGGGCACCTCAAAAGGACTCCTCTGACCCAGCGACCCACTTCTAGGCATCCTTCCCGTCCACATGCTACCTCATGCTTAAGAACGAAATTAAAAGAGCACTTATCGTCAAGTTAAACGACTGAAACACCCTAAACGTTTCTCAACTGATAAAATGAACGGTGACAGTCTGCGGCCACGCCACCCTGAACGTGCCCGATCCCGTCTGATCTCGGAAGCTAAGCAGGGTCGGGCCTGGTTAGTACTTGGATGGGAGACCACCTAGGAAGACCAGGTGCTGTAGGCACCAAAAATAATAAGTAAATCAAAATCAAAATAAAATAAAAATAGAAAAAGACTCAAGGAAGGGGACAGCGAGGAGGCAAATACTTGGGAAAAAGAAGAAAGCTTTAAAAAAAAACGAACGGTGATAAAGACACAATGAAATGTTATGCAGCCTCGGAAACCCGAGGTGGCTCTGAGTGGACGTACACACTAACACGGAACCACTTCCACCGAAATGAAGTGCAAACGAGGCACGGGACAGGCACACGCACACGCAGAGGTACACACGCACATGCACGTGGACTCACACGCACGCCCAGGCCGCCTCTAGACAGACAGCTAGGAAAGCGACGTCGGTGGGTGGCCCCTCGGGAAGAGAGCTGCGGAGGGTCCGGGGACAGAGCGGAGGGCTGCTCGCTCTGCACCCATCTCGCCTTCTCGACTGGTGCCACGCGCACTGGGACTTGGCTGGGGTTTCACTGCCTTTGGAGGTCCGTCTGGAGACCACACGGTCACAGCACTGAGGGCCCCGCCCGGGCGCCCTCCATCCCGGCTTCCCTGCGTGCCCCACGGTGTTGCTTCGCCACTTCTCCCATAAAGGTCTCTGCGCGTCTGTTACTTACTCCTATTTCACGCAATAGTGAAACAGGTTTTCCCATCGCATTATAAAATGTTTCTATAGCAAAGAAACACCATAAATAGGGTGTAAAAATATGTAAAATGAAAAAGCATATATACATATAGAGTCGGAACAGATATAGGAATCGATATTCACACTTTAGAAAGAACACAAATTAAACTATTTGATAACACCCAGCACTGGCAAGAACGCGAAGAAACGGTGGCAACGCGGTCAGCACGGCGGCCCCGGGGGAGGCGGCCTGGCTGCTCAGACACACGATGCGCACGTACTCCGACTCGGCAGGTCTGTGCTCAGAATCTCCCCTAGAGAAAACACACACGGACCCAAGGAAGCTACTACACAATGTATTTCCTGCAGCGCTATCTGTAACAAAAAATTGATAATAGACTAAATGTCCGCCAACGGAATGTCTAAACTGTTAAATCCATGCCATGAAATATCACGATGGGAAAAAAATCTAAGACATACAGCTAAGTGAGAAAAGCACGTTGCAGAAAGGTACGTATAGTATACATATTTTTAACATGCACACGCAAATGTACTGGGTAATTCTCATGGGCGCATGACCAAAAAGGATCTGCAGTAAAACATGCTAAACCGATGATACTACTAATCTCTGGCAGAGTGCGGAAAAGGACCAGGGATCGGTGACAGATGACACGACAGATAAGATTATGCCTACAGTCTAGCCACACGATTTTCTTAACATATTTTTATCAGACATCTAAAACAATGCTACTCTGGCTTTAGAGGCCGATAGGAATCATTTAATTAATAGACCAAAAACCCATTTAAGGGTTATGATGAAGTCTAAACAAAAATCTCTTCTGATCTAAAAAAATAAATGAATAAATCAATTAATTATATGGGTTATCTCTAGGGCGTAGAATTTCTAGGGGTAAGGAATTTGGTCCTCTTTCCCAGGGGACCAAAATTGAACTGTAAGCTACTTTCAGGTAATTTCAACTATCTCTGGGGCGCTCGCCCACTCCGAAGATTTCAGGGAACCCCCCGACTCCTTGGACTCCGTGGCCTACCTCAGTGGAGAGTGTGGGAGCTGCAGGCACCCCCTGGGGTCCGACTCATCCTCACTGCACCTACGCATCCTCGGCCATCGCCGCGGGGAGGTTACGTGTCCCGTGTCCCGCTGCTCACACCAGAACGCTGACTTCATTCTCAAGTTCCCCTCCTTCCTTCACCTACAGCCACGCCACCTCCAGGTCCTACCCACTTCCAAGATAATCCTGAAACCGCCCCTGCCATCCAGCTCTTCTGAGCCCTCTGGCCCTGACACCAGCCAGCCCGGCCTGGCCCGCTCCCCAGGGCGTCCGAAGAGCCGTTCTAACATCTGGGACACCTTGGAGAAACGGAGCACTGTCCCCTGACGCCCGGCTTGCGCGTGGCTGGGTTCAGCACCTGCCCCCCTCATCCCCCTCCAAGGGGCCACCTACAGCAGGAGCCTTCTACAAAGATCCGCCCCCCGCCGCCACCCAGGGCCTTCACTTGCTCTTCCTCTGCCTCCTAGGTCCTTTTCTGAACTTCTCTCCCGTTCTGCCTAAATGTCACTCCCTCAAGACCCTCCCTCGCAAACCCTTCCCCAGCCCTCCATGGCCTGACTCAGGTCTGCCCGGCCCACGCTCGCTGCGCCGCACCCCTCCTGTCTGCAACTGTTTACCTGTAAGCTATGTCCCCCAGCAGACTGAAGGTCCACGAGGCAAAGACTATGTCCCCACTGCCTACCTCAGTGTCCCACAGTGCCTGGCCGATTACCAGTTACTGAATAAATACCTCTCCCTAATAAAGAGAGAATAAATAGTTTTTTGCTTTTTGCCGCTAAACCCCCACTGCCCAACTAAATTCTAGCTCTATCCCTCCCTCCCTCGTTTCCTGTGTGCGAAGGACAATCACTGCACACCTGAGCCTCAGTTTCCCCATTATAAAACAGAAAATTAAGATAATTCCCTCAAATACGAAACAAGAAAAATAAAAATCTCTCTACCCTATGTCTTCATTCACGATTTTTCATCACCTCCACATTCAGTCTATATGATTTAGTAGCACGGCCTGATCTTAGTCCCCAACAAAACGGTATTGCACCCTATCCCCGCTTAACCCGCAATCAAAGAAGCTGAGTGAACCCACACTTCCTTCTCCCCGAGTGCAAGTCAACTTCAACCACATATGTTAATTGGGAAACAAACGTTAATTTATTCTCATACTTCCAACTCTATGGCCTCGTTTAATGACTGTTTCTGACACCACCTTCTCCTTGGCACAAAGATGACGGAGCGGTTGTGAACTCACTCCCTTTCGTGAGTTCCAAAGCTCCATCGCTGGACCTCACCACACCTAAAGAAACAATATCCACATCAGTAGACAAAAAAAAGGCTAACCTTCAAGTACTAAGAATCTACTTGTCCAACACAGATTATTACTAAATAAAAATCTACTGCCTCTGCTTCATAAGACTTGAAACTCATGGCAATTTTTACCAGAATTCTTTCCCAGGGACACGTTCTTCAGACGTTCACTGACTGGTTTTAAAAATCAAAGGAATACAAAAAAAAAAAAAAATACATGGAGGCATACCAAAAAAAAAAAAAACCCCATTTTTCCTCCCTTAATTGACAAATTTCAGAAACTAAATAGACAACTCTACCTATCATTTATAATTCGATGTAGTTTTTTAGAATTACCTAGTAAACATTTAAAGCTCTGAAGCAAAGGCCCTCAGTATCTTTCTCCCCGTCACGCCATCCCTTCGTGACTTAGGTTCTGTTGCCTCTCAATTTCGTCACAAATCTAATACAATAATAACAACTACTATTTACAAAAGACATACCATGCTCATCGAAACTGCCTTAACACGTATCTTATAACAGGTAACTTGCATGCATTATCATTTCAATTTGGAGATGGATAAACTATTCTATTACCGGGTAGCAGGCACACAGGTGGCAAAACCGGAAGTGAAGTGCATCTCTTCCATGACACCACACTGCCCGTCAATTACACGGAATGAGACCAGTGAACTGGTCTGATACACTGACCACTAGAATTCAAACCTTAACCAGCTGAAGACTTTTACAACATGTAAGGACAAGGAAGGGTTTACAAGAACGTCAGACTGTGTGGAAAATGTCAATTGCTGATAAGAGTCTATACGCAGAATATTAGTAAGACAGTCTTTGGGCCTGAGCACCCGCTACTGCTCAGTCACTTACCCTATACTACTCTTAATCCTCATCTCGCAGCCATCTCAGGAAAGGAGGCATTACTATACTCAATTGTCAAATGAGTAAACTGAGGCTCAGAGGTTAAATGACTTACCAGAGATCACGAACTGGTAAATAGCGGGAGCAAAGTTGGGCTTTAACAGTTTTACTGGGGCAAAATTTGCATATAACAAAGTTTACTTATTTTAAGTGAAAACTGATCAATTTTAGTAAGTTTATACACTTCTGTAGTCATCACCACAATGCAGAATACTTTCATCACCCCGAAAGTTCCTTCGTGAGCAGGGCAGATTTGAACACCAACCTGACTCAAACTCATGTCATGCAGCAAATCCCCTAGCAACGCTGAAGTGACAAAAACAGATTCTTTTTTGGCAGAAAAGCTGCAAAATTCAGTCCCACTAGTTCCCTTTCCGTGCGAGGTCCCAACATGCGACTAGAGCCACGCCCACAGGCCATCTCACCCAATTCACGTTTCCTAAACGTTGGATATGCCATATCTGAGTAGAGCGAAATTAGACTTGAAATACAGGATGCTTCTGCAGATCTTGTGTGACAGTTTTTAAATGCAAAAGGACTTAGGAGAGGGAAAGACAAATGAACACTGAAATCCAGGAGGAAGCCAGGATGAAAACGCTGGGCAAGGCCATCGAGGACAGAAATGCGACACACGAAGGAAGAGAACAGGAATCACTGGCAGTCCAGAGCGTGTGTCACGGGGGACAAAGACAAACTGGGACAGAAGCGTCTCTTGGATGAGTGACATAAAACTGGAGATCCAGAACGGAATGACTTTCCTAGGCAGGAGTCAACACCTACTTGATGAAGAAACAGGACTATACAATATTAAAACTGACGAAAATAGAAAGTGAGACAATATTCAAAGTAATGATAGTTTTAAAGCTAAAATCGGTTTAATTTTATATAATTAAAATAGGGCCGAATCTCCATTACTTTAAAACAAACAAACATAAAACCATGAACGTGAATTCTGATAGCATGTTAGAGCCAGAAATAATTAAAATAATTAAAATACGACAAGCTTCAAAGAATACAAATATAATATAAATCTAAGACAAAAGGATAAAATAAAATTTTCATTTAACCTAAATTTTCACTTCCATCTAACACCTTCTTAGTTCTAAAGAACTGAAAGCACGCAGTTCACTAATCTGATAATCACTGGGCCTAACCAAAAACTTACTAATTCCCAATTAGGGTCCTGGGGTGTAGCATTAGGAGTCTACATGAAATGCCCAGCTGGACAGAGCCAAAGAGACTGCAGACCAAGTGTGAGCAGAACACATCTCTTAGGACTCCCCGATATGCAGAGGTGCTGCGCCGCACCCCGGCTGAATCAATCAATGCCTTCTGCAGTGCCCCAACCCATTTGCCGGACTATCCTGTCTGGTCCCAGAAACATCACTCTTCATAGGCGACACACGCCTCTGGAATGAATGACGATGACGCTGTTCCAGCGTTACGAGAAATGTTTCTTTAAGCGTTTTTAGGTTAGAAAACCATAATTTCAGTTCCAAATTCTTACAAAAATAAACCCAGACAAGGTATGTAGGTAGCTACGGCAAAAGTAATACACACATGGCATTGCCGCACGGTATGAAAACTGAATAATTTGCCTTGCAGAATCAGTCACATTTTACAAACTCTCTTCTGTCTGAAACTTCTAACCATGCATCATGATTTTACTTAAAATAATCATTTAAGTATTTTTCCTATCCAACCTAAATGGTTAGAAGGAAATAAATTTACTGCAAGAATTAAACAGATCTTTTGCAAATTTTTTTTAATATGAGGCTGCAACACTACTTCTAGTGAATTTATCTTAAAGTTACAATTTAACATTAACTTTTTATATCAGAATCATACTTAAACATTTAATAATTTAAGAATAAAATATTTTAAGACTTTTTAAAATTGAAATATAATTGACATATAACATTGTATTAGTTTTAACTGTATTTTTTTAACCTTTAAACTTTAAATTCACAAAAACAAATTTAACTTCAAATTCACAAGGAACACTATAAAGAAAAAAAATCTAGAATCTCTAGAGAAATAAGATAAACTTAATCTTTGGCAACCTATTAACATCAAAGAAAATGGGTGAAATGCTCTAACAGTAATTTGGTAATTCTTCAAGAAGGATAAACAAAAACAAGGTAACATGCAACAATAAAACAAATATACAACTTTTTCTAAATCAAGTCTATTAATTATTCATTACCTATTTACCCTAATACCTAAGTTTACTCTCAAGTCATTTCTTGAAATAATAAACATTAATACTTGCAGGACATTGATCAAATCAGAAAAAATAAAACCCCCAACCGTCATACCCTCTTTCAAAGACCATGAATTTCCCTTTAATTTTATTACTTCCAATTTTCAATGAACTGCTATAAAGTTAAAACAGAACTAGAACAAATCCCAAATAGTCATGCGATCAAGTGATTTTGCAAACTGCTCTACACATTTTTTAATCTCTAGAGAAAACAGATTTTTCAATGGTTTGCAAACTCAGTTCCTGATTCTTACAAAAATAAACCCAGACAAGGTACGTAACTACAGCAAAAGTAATACACACATGGCATTGCTATAAAGTAAAAGAACTGAATAATTTGTCTCATTCAATTAATCACATTCCAAAGTGCTTCAAGTGTTGTGTAAAACTTGATCCAAAACAATAATATTTTAAAATACCCAATAAAATAACAAATGTTATAATCTAAATTTTAGCACACTTTAAAATGACCAACTCGTTAGCAAGTATTTGGTGCTAGCCTTCATAATTTTCTTCCCAGCTCTATTTTAATAAAAGAAATCTAAGATAACAAAGTGACTTGTTTAAAAAACATGTTGCAGATATATAAATTTGCAACTCCAACTATGTAAAACGTTTTTCTTGCTGGTACACAATCAAAATAAAAAATATAAACTACGATTTTTACCCAGAGCCCCCATAGTTCAAAATTATGGATTTATCCGACAACAGTTTTTCTCACTGACAACTTTATAGATCTTTACATATGGCAGTTGTGCATAAGAACTTTTAGATTTGAATAGTTCAAAGTCCTGTTCAATTCTAAAATCCCAATTCTATGCTCTGACAGAAATAGAAGAAAATTAACCAACTGAATTTAAAAAAAAAAAAAAAAGGAAATGTATGAAGGCAAAGCAATCTGTCTACTGGTTTCCTGACTTAAAATGCCCTACATAAAATACTGTTAGAGAATCCAATGGGAGAACATGCTTTTGCTTGGGCTCACTTGCAGTCCCGAAAAAAATCTGCAAGTGGAACATGACGAAGTCTTCTTGTAATAAATGCTATTCGACATAATAACATACACGTTAATGACGTTGTTAAATGAGGCAGAGACAGATGTTAATCCCCAGAAAGACAAAAAAATCTAACATTTCTACTTATTCCACACCTTTTGACGACAGAGCTCTAGAATTTCATACATGTTCTTTCATTACACTAACACCACAGCAACTGATTGAAGATTCACTTTATCTCAAAAAAGGGCAAAATATAACAAAACTTTAAGAATGTGAACATTGGTGTACAAAGGTGGGGTATCAAGCTCCACATCCACGCAAAAGTATGAGACATTCACGTAGCAGCATCGGTGTGATGTCTGAGCGACTCAGAGTTGTCTCACCAGAAGTCCCACCCATGAGATTATACAACAGTAGAACATGGAAAAGTAAGGAGCACCCTGTATCTCTTCCCCAACTGTTTAAAAGGACAGGTAGGAGGGCGACACATACTATTCGCGATGCACTAAGGAAAGATGCCATGTATGTGCAAAGTATTTTTAACTGTCAAAATAGTTCCTAAATACATCTAATAGCACCTAACTCATAGTAATAAATATAATAAAGTATACTTACAATAGACGTAAGTATAATAAAGAACTTCTTTAGTAAGGTCAATTAAAAATTGTCAAGTTACCTTCATCTTACTAACACATTGAAGCATCAATAACGGGTATTTTTAAGTAATGGAATTTTTAATTCCGAGTTAAATTATTAAGCAAGACAAGAACCGCATTTCGGCATTACTTGAAAGAACCACGCTTTCATCAGTTTACATGTGTTGACACTACAGAAATGTCCTGATTATACATTTTGTATGTCCTCATCTCTAAATTTCTACTACACATAACCAATCAAAAAGCTTCTCCTTATCAACATCACAACTAAGAACCAAGGGAAAAAATCTGATAAAGGTCAATCTTTTCAGAAAATACGCGGTGTTAAAATAAAAACTGCCCATCTGTTTGAAAGATCTGATCCATTATATACGAATGATCTAATGTGTGAAAAGAGCTTTGAACCTATTAGAGAAGTCATATTCATTCAAGGTGCAGCACATAAGAAAGTATAGACTCTAAATTATACAGACATGCTGAAAAAGAGAATGTATTATTTCTAATTCGAATAGGGCCTGTTAGTTTTGAAATAAGTCAGTAAAATAACCTAATTGATACCTATGGTTCTATTATTTTTTCTTTAAAGGTACTCGGTAAGAGCCAAGCATTTTATATTTGTTTACACGCTGTTCTCTAGGAAAAGAACATATAGGCTGAAAAGATTCTAACCTTGGATTTTTTTCACTGTTTCAATTTCTAAATTTGTAAAACAACCATATTATGCACTTTAAAACAGGATAGCACAGTCGCTGAACTTAGGCACTATAATCAAACTGCTTAAGTGTAAATCATTTGCTTCGCCAAACCTGCCTATGCCTGTTTCTTCCTCTACAAGTCAAGGATAAAAAAGTACCTGTATCACTGGGTTTTCATGAGGATTAAATTACTTAACACATGTTAAAAATTAGTCTGGACACGTGATGATGATTCTCACTCATAAATTTCAAAGTTTCTAAATAAACTTTTTTTAAAATCCAGCTTAGAATTGTGCTGGCATACAGTGGGGGCTCAGTACATGCTATTTTTATTACCGTGCAGGCTACTGGCTAAGGTTAAAGGAAATAATACATGTTGAGTGTCCTGCACTGTGTCAGAGTGGTACCCTCTTATACAAGCTGCCATCTTCATGTCATCCTTCATAAGCGATATTCGGCAAATAGTCATTATCAAGTCACTGTCTTTTGACCCATTTGGGGCTTAAACATCTAAGTATAAACTACTACACTAATGACATGACTCTGGCAGAGATCCACAAGTTATAGTATCAACTGTCAATGGACTCAAGAGATACAATGTGTCCAGTGTTAACGGCACTGATATTTTGTAACTAATAGCAACTGAGGGAATTTTCACTGGTTATGTTAATCTTCCTGTCTAGTACATTACCAGACTGGCTTAAAACCAACAAATTACAAGCAGTAAATAATAACTCTCAGATAACACACTTAAGAATGACTCGAGTGAAGAGCAATCAGCACGGAAGATGGGAACCCAGAGTCACCAGAGCAGCGGACAGGTGTGAGTAGCGCGCTGGTCGGTGAGCTAGGAGGACCACCAGAGTAGACTTCTGCCCTTTCCTAAGCGAAGACACGGAAGAGATCGACCCTCTCGTCAGCCCTGAGTCAGGATGTGCGCTTGCAATCAGACACAAACAAAAAGTTAAATGGTTCTCTTCTATTTCTCCAATCCCTTCCATCAATTATCCATCGCGAAGGTAGAAAAAAAATGTTAAAGATGGTTGCTCGCATCGCATTTAAAAGGAAACAACTTCAATTCCCACTGTGGAACTCTAGAGGGCACCAGAAATATGCCCTGCTCCCCGCACCCTCCTCCCGGG
This sequence comes from Pteropus medius, assembly GCF_902729225.1. NCBI lineage: Eukaryota > Metazoa > Chordata > Mammalia > Chiroptera > Pteropodidae > Pteropus > Pteropus medius. The sequence continues at coordinate 3,784,722 of NW_024340693.1, read as the reverse complement.
TAACGTGAGCAGCTGCAGGAGCCCGTCGTCTGGTCGCTGAGGCTGGTATTGCAGCAGCAGGAGCGACGTCTGCAGCGGTGCTCGCGCCGGCGCCCACTCCCAGCTGCCTCCCCAGCCATCACCCGGGCTTGGCCCCAGGGGGCAGCTGCCACCCCAGAGAAAGCTCCTCCCCCTGAAAACAACGGGGACGGACCAGTCCCCTGGCTGAACCCCTACAACCTGACAACGTCCTCTAAGAGCAACCAATTAGGGGCAAAGGACTCACAATGGGGGTGTTTTCCTCCTCACTTTCTGTCAAAGATGCACCACGCAGGGTTGAAGGCGACTCCCGGCCCTGGGGGAAGAGGAAAAACGAGAAACGGATCAGGAACAAATCTACCCAGGTGGGAGGACCAGGCCCGCCCCGCCGGGAGGGGGCACAGAAGGGACTGGGAGGTCAAAGAGGTTCGGCTTTTCTATTATCACTGCCCAGCCCGGGACCAACCACCTCTCGTACGTAAAGCGGAGCGGAACGGCGTAAAACATGTCTTTGGGACCAAAACCCACGTGAAAGGCAGAATCTGGAGGGAGGAGGCGGAGGGCACCGAGCCTGCTCCCGGGAAGCGAGCGGGGGCAGGGCAAACGCTGCCTCGACGCCAGCAAGGAGACGGTATTCCCCCAAAGCGGCCCACCCGGCGTCACCGCCGTCGCTCCCAGCACCGATTCCAAGGTACGGGCGGCTCCCGTCCCCGCCGGGCCGAAATCTGCCACATTTGCCCCAAGCATTTGCCCTGGGCCCGAGACTTGCCCCCCCCTGCAGTCGGCGACCGGCAGCGCTGCCTCCCCGTCCGCCATTAGAGACCCAGCCAAACAATACGTGAGGAGCCAGGGCCGCGCAGCGCGATCGGGCGGGGAGCGCGCGGGGGGCCCGGGCGGAGCGCACCCTCGCCCCCGGCGCCGCGGACCGCGCGCCCCGGCCGCCCCGGCAGCGCGGGGACCCCGCGCGCCCCTCCCCCACCGCCCGCCGGAGAAAGGGACCCCGCGCCCCTCGCCCGCGTCCTCACCCGGCCTCCCGGCCTCGCCCGCGCGCCCGCAGCCCTCGGGCCGCCCGCGACGGCGCCCGCGACATGAGCGGAGCCCGCGGCAGCCCCGGAGGCCCGACGCGCAGCGGCGACGGCGGCCGCGCCGCGGGGGTCAGTCCCGGGCCGGTGGGAGGCCCCGGAGGCCGCCCTCGCCCATCTCCGCCTCCCGGCGCCCCCGCCTCCGCCCCCGCCTCCCGAGGCTGCGCCCGGCCACCCCCGCCGTCGGCGGCCCCGGCCTGCGAAGACAGCGGGGACGAGCCTCACCCGGTTCTGGCTGCGGCTCCGCGGAACGAACCTCCCCTCCCCCGGCCCACCCCCTTCGGCGACGCGCACAACTCCGCTCGGTCCAGTCCCGGCTTTAGCGCTGGGGAGCAGGCGGAGGCGGAGGCGGCGGCGGCGCGGCCGGGCCCGGGCAGGCCCCGCCCTCCGCGCCCCCATTGGCTGGTGGGGAGGGCGGGCCGGGGCGCCCGGGGCACGTCCATTGGCTCCGACCGCCTTCCTTCAGGACCCCCTCGAGGGGGTGGTCCGGAGGGCTGTCCGTCAGGCGCAGGCCACGCCCCGGCGCTGCCCTTCGCCTCGCCCCTGCGCCAGCCCGGGCCCTGGGGCCGCGTCCCCTCCCTCCTTGCCCCCGCCCCCCGCCCCGCCCCCACCCGCTCCGTCAGGTCAGGCGGCCCGACTTTCGTTGCCGCCGCACCGGCCGCGGGCTCGCTCCCCGGGGGACCGGGCGCTCCCCGGGGCCGGGACAGTCCGGGACGCGGAGGTCGGGCCGCCGGCCCTCGCTCGGGCCGGGGCGCCCAGGCCGCCGAGGCCGCCGCCGCGGCTCCCAACGGCCCTGCCCGGGGAGGGACGCGGCCTCGATGTCCCCAACGCCCTCCCTGTCCAGCTCCTTGAGGCCCCGTGCGGGCCGCCGGGCAGGGGCCGCCGCGGGGCCCAGCGGAGGCCGGGCGGCGAGCGAAGGCGTCCCCGAGTGGCCGGGGGGCGCACGCACGTCCACCCGCGCCTCGCCCCGTGGGGAGCGGTCGCCCCGCCGCCCGTCATGGCTGCGGGAGGAGGCGACGTCCTCCATCTTGTCGGGGCTGCGGGGGGGACCTGGGGACCCACTCGGCGCCGGGCCCGTGGGGCTGGGCGACGGGTCGCGGGGAGCCCGCGCGGGGCTACGCCATTCGGCCGCGGGGCCCGGGGACAAGCGACGGCGGGGCGAGCCAGACGCCGCTCCCCGCCCCACCGGCCAAGATGGAGGCGCTGCGGGCGCCCCGGGAGCCGGGCCCCCGCCGGTGGACGGGCCGGGGCCGCCCGCGTGTCCCTGGGCGTCGCCGCGGTCCGCGCGCAGCCCCCCGCCGCCCTCCACCGTCTGCTCCTCCGCGGCCGATGGACCACAGTTGCCCAGTCGCCGCGGGGAGCAGCCCACCGGCCGCGGGCTCCTCTTTTGTTCCCCGTCCACCCCGACGTCTCGGGCGCACGCACTGCGGGTGCGATTCCCGGACTCCGCGGAAGGAGGAGCCGGGCCGCCCGTCCCGCCCTAGCGGCTGTTGGCGGGATGACAGCGATGGCGCTGGGAAATGGATGGATAAATGAGCCTTCTCAATCCCACCATTCCCCACCACTGCCTGCAAATAAACAGACGTGTGATGTTCCCCTTGAACGTTCAGCCAGGTGATGATGAACGTGAAGTTCGTGATGAAGGTGATCATCCATCAAGGTCTCAGTAAAGACTGACGTTACACACTACAGACGCCACACAGACCAAGGAGAAATTGAGATTAATTAATGATGAATTTTTAAAAATCGAGTAATCCTTCCACCTGCGGCGAAATGCAATAAAGATATTCTAAGTTGAAGAATATCCAACAAGTATTTCAACCAGCATTCTCAAAATAGTATCACTTATTTTAGCAAATATTTCATAATTCTAAATTTTTTCAGTTCTCAATACAATGAAATATCTTGGTAGGACTTTATAATACACAGTTCGGTTTTACATCAACATTTTATTGACACCATCTTCACAACAGAAACGCCGGCTATTACCAAATGCAACATCGTAATAGTCCGTGAAAACCTACACCATCCCTTTTCTGTTGCCACATTTATCATTGGAATAGCTTCGGCTCATTGTTTATAGTCAGAAGGCGTGAGTAGAAATACTCCCAAATAAGCTCTGTCATTGACTTAAATAATAGACTGGATCGCCACATGCTGTTCAATGTGAGGAAGCTCTATACTGCTAACTCCCTAACATTATTGCGATTTTATTAACAAAAAAGAAGAATTACAGTAGTATGTGTTCACATTTTGTACTCCTCCGTTAACATCCATTTGTCTATGAAAATGTTCACTGGATTGCCTGCATATCACAGGGAATTGTCGCTGAAACTTTAGAACTGGGGGAAAAACACGTGTCATTTTTTTTAACGACGATTTATATTGAAGTTTTTAAAAACAAATATTTGAATGTCCATAACAGCATTGTTTATAACTTCCAAAAGGTAGAACCAACCCAGATATCCATTCACTGATGAATGTGTAAACAAAATGTGGTATATCCATACAACGAAATATTATTCAGCCATAACACGTCCTGATACATGCTATAACATAGAAGAACCTTGGAGACATAATGCTACACGAAATAAACCAGACACAAAAGACCACACTTGTATGATTCCCTTTACGTCACTTGTCCAGACTACACAAATCTACAGAGACAGAAAGTAGATTAGTGGTTGGACAACTTTGAATACACTAAAATCCATCAAATTGTTCACTTAAAGTGGGTGAATTGTATAGGACGGAATTATAACTCGATAAAGCCGTTACTAAAAGAATGTGTATGTGCACACACATGGAGTTATTCTGTACTAATCATAAAAGCATACCAAGCGTGACAGGAAGACAACATGAAGACTTGAGTAGAAGACTTGTGTTTCAAATACTTGTTTGGCTGCTCGAAACTTTGCGCGAGTTACCTTTTTTCTGAGCCTCAGTTTAGTCATTTATAAAATAAAGTAATACAGCATTTTTTTAAGAAACAACTTCTGTGAAAGTTATATAAAAATGTTAGAAGTTGCTAAAAGAGATCTTAAACATTCTCAACACAAAAAAATTTGTAACTGTGTGATGATGAATATTAACTAGACTTATTGTGGTGATTGCTTCCCAATTTACACATATATCAAATATATTGTGGACCTAAAAATAATAATATAATGTTACACGTCAACTATATCTCATTTTTTAAAATGTTGGGTACACTTTTACTTATGGAAACCAAGAGCTCGCCAGTAATCGAGATGCAATGTAGCAGTTATTGTGAAAATATCTTAGGAGCTTGACTGCCCAAATTTGAATTCCGGCTCCACTGCAACAAGTGAGGTGAATTTAGACATGTGTTAACTTTCTAAGCTTCAGTTTTAACTTGTGTAAAATGTGGATAATTGTTTCACTCTCACAGATTTTTAGGGCAGATTAAATGATCATACACATATAAAACTTGCACTTCACACTTGGTAAGACCTTGAAAAATATTAGCTATTTTTATTATTAATAAGTGACAGTGGAATATTAGAAAAATTCTTTATAATGTTTTATAAGGAAAAGAAGCATATCGATTTCTCTACCATAAATACTGAGCTAGTGTATAATCCAAAAAACAATAGTAATGATAATTGCAATATACAGGTCACATCTTGGAAGAAATGTACTTTAAATCAGTCTATTTTTTTCCTTAGGAAGGAGCTTAGTATAATCTATCCCATCCTCTCAGTATGAATGCTAGGAGAGTAGGAGTTCAGATAAAACAATTGTTTGGGGCTGAGGATTGGAGAGCTATGCAGACTAGTGTTTTAACTTTTGCCATTGAAAAGAAAAAAAATGCGATATTTTAAGCATTGACGCACTGAGGAAACTTTTCTGTAGGAGAAGGAATTTGTTCTGTGTTCATTGTGAATAATAACTCATTACCCTCTTAACAACTTTATGAAGTAATTAATATTACTGTCCCACTTTTACAGACGAGGAAACTGAGGCCAAGAAAGGTTAAAGAACTTATCCGAGGTCACATAGTTAGCAAGCAATGGAAAGGGACGCATGGCCCTAGGATCCTTCATGCTTCCTCATCGTGCTTCCTCTCCAAGATACTCTTCTCCTAATTCCTAAAATTTACCTCTTAGACATATCATCTTAGGTAACTTAAAACCACACAAAATTATACATTCTAGAGCAGGGGCTTATCAAGTTTTTTTGACCATGACAATCACTAAGAGCTATATTACACGTGGACACGCAGGACAAACCCACCTCCATGCATCATTACATAACTCAAAAACAATTCCATTGTAGAATTATTTCTTTTACTACCTTAGGTGGATTTTAATATTTTCTATTCTAGTCTGCCTAAATCTGGTCTATAGTGTTTTCTTCTACTGTTGTTTTCTACTGTGTTGTTATTTTTCCTACACTGGTTCCAACCCACCAAACTGATTTCGTGGCTTACAAACTGTGGTTTGAAAAACATGCTTCTATGAGAAAACAAATCACAGATAAATTCAAGTTCTAAAACAAGTAAAAACACACGATGATATCGGAAACTGAGAGTCATCCGGAATTAACTATAGGTTGGAAAAAAAATTTAAAAAAAATAAAAATAAAAAAAATAAAAAGCAGGGATTTACGTTGCCATTCGCCATAAATGCATGAAATAGTCATTCCTTCCCAGCAGCATGCTGCATGCTTTCTGCAACTGGACTGTCTCCGGAAAAGCAATGTGATGATTTGGAGAATGAGTCCAGAGTTGACGTCGATACCGATTCCGCCGTTCGCTAGCTTTGTGACCCTCCACCTTTTTGAGCCTCAGTTTCCTCTAAGTGAAACGAGAGGATTGTCCATAACGTGCCCCCTCTCTCCCCTGAGAGTCTTCTCATCCCTTGGGGCCCCAGTGCCTTCCAAATAACACTGTCTCACCTTTCCAGCTTACTGTGAACGTTCCCTTTCTCTCAGTGCCGTGGCTTGTTTATTAAATGACAAAATGGGTTTGCCACTGTGTTCTCAACAAAGACTGCTCTCCGCTCTTTGTCCCTGGTCCATGTTGGAGTCTGGGGACCCACCGTGTTCCTCGTTTTCTCTCCCAGGCAGCTGTGCCCACCCACGCGCCTTCTAAGCTTCAGAGGTATTCAGTGGAAAGTAGAGGCAAATTTTAAAAGAAAAAGTTATATTAGTTGATTATGGAAGGTCCTTTCCGGCAATTACGTTATATGGTCTTAAAAAAAAAAAAACAAGCTGAAAATATTTAAGGTTTAATTTTGCCTATTTAAACGTTTCTCATATTGTCAACTTTTTTTTTTTTTGAGTTTTTTACCGGGTTAGCTACTCTCTAAGAGATTAAAATAAAGCAGGTTTAATGGTTTTGAATTTAGCCTACTTATCTTTCTCAATATTTTTCTACGTTCACAGGTTATAAATTCACTCAGTGACCCCTCAGAGCCCCCCTCAAAAAAAAACCTCGGAAAACCTAAAAAGTACAAAGGAAAAAAAATACCAATAATCCTTGCAGCCAAGGATGACTATTGTCAACATTTTTTCCAATAGATCTTATTTTTTAGAGCACTTTTAGGTTTGCAGCAAAATTGAACAGAAAGTACAAAGTGTTCCCACGTGTACCCCGGCCCCACGCACGGCTTACTACATCCTGCAGCAGAGTGGTGCGTTTGTGACAACGGACAAACCTATGCTGGCCCAGCAAACTCACACGAAGTCCGTGGCTTACCTTACTGCTCACTGCTTACTGCTTTTATGCTTTTTATGGTGTCGTGCATTCTATGGGTTTTGACACATGTATAGTGATATGGAGCCACCATCACAGTATCACTCAGGACAGTCTCGTTGCCTTAAAAATCTTCTGCGTCCCACCTACTCACCCCCCTCTGTGCCCACTCCCCCGCCCCAACTCGTAGCAACCACTGACGTTTTTACCGTGTCCATAGTTTTGTGTGTTTCAGAATGTCGTATAGTTGGGATCATACGTCAGATAGCCTTTTCAGGGTGGCTTCTTCCACTAAGCAGTAAGAGCATTTAAGTTTCTTCCACATCTTCTCTGACTCAACAGCTCATTTATTTCTACCGCCAAATGATGTTGTCACGTCCGACGCACCTCAGTTTATCCATTCGCCTAACGATGAAGGACGTCTTGGTCGTTCCAAGTTTTAGCAAGTGTGGATACCACTGCTGTAAATATCCACGTGCAGGTTTTTGTGTGGACATATGTTTTCAATTCATTTGGGTAAATACCAAGGAGCACGATTGCTGGATCCTATTAGTACTTGAGTTTTGTAAGAAACTGCCAAACTGTTTTCCAAAGAGGGCTTCTGCGTCTCTACCAGCCGTGAACAAGGTTGCTGTTGTCCCACATCCTCCCAGGGTGTGGTGGGTGGGTGTTTTAGACTTTCACCATTATAAATAGGTACGTAGTGGTATCTCATTGTTGTTTTGCATTGTTAATATTTTGATGTCCCAATAGCTTTCCACTTTATATTTCCACAGAATAATTTTAAAACGTTTATGTCGTTTACGGCCATGCCACCCTGAACAAGCCCGATCCCGGCTGATCTCGGAAGCTAAGCAGGGTCGGCCCTGGTTAGTACTGGGAGACCACCTAGGAAGACCAAGTGGTGTAGGCATAAATAATAATAAATAAATGAAAATTTTTTTAAAAAACGTCGATATCATCCACAAGAGCTATGTCTCGCTAATCTTTTTATAATGTGGCATAGAAGTGAAGGTGAGATTCTGAACGGAACGGGTGATATCTAAGAGAATAGAAGGGCCGCTGGGAATAGAGCCATCGTCTTCATTTTGCCGTCGTCAGATAAAGATTTTAAGAGGAGGTGCATACAGCGGGGACTACTATGCAACTATGTAAAGCATTGCACTTTATCTTGCTTCTGCCCCTAAAACTTGGGTAAGAAATCAAAGTCCAAAGAGTTCTCAAGCTCGATAAGTAGGAAAAGTTTTATCAACGAACGCTTGGTGGTGGAAACAAAAATTAGTCATCGTTATTAGCAGAGCGTGGAACTTTAACGAAGCTCTGTGTTGCTCATTCATTCCACAGACATCAACGGAGTGTCTCTGTCATGCCACGTGCTAAGGGAAATGCAGGGCACAAGTCAGAGGCGGCCTCTGCCTTCACGGAACATATGGCCTGCACTAGACTAGAAACGGCCGACAGACGGGTGAGCGCAGTGCATGAAGCAATCACACTGAGTGCTACGGAGAAAGCGAAGGGGCATCCCCATCAAGGATTGCGATGGGGACCGAGGCCAGCCACCCAGGACCTCTCTGCGGGAGTAACGTTTAACGTGAGCTCTGCGTGAGGGGACCGTTGTCCTTGGCGGCAGGACAGGCGAGGCTTGAGCTTATCCTAGGGACCCCAGGAGAATGGCTGGAAGGTAGCAGGTGTTGACTTGAAACAAAAAGTCAGCCAGGCATCCTCTAGGAAAAAAATAAAAATAAAACAATAATAATAATAATAATAATAATAAAGGATTTGGGAGGAAAGAAAGGATTCCAGTCCTGTTATTGCTGCCACGTGGAGCCTCATGCCAGTCTGGGCAAAGCAAAGGGGAAGAGGTTCTTTTACGGGGGGATGGCGGGGAGAGTGGGGGTGGAGGTCAAACTCGGAGCACTTCGCTGTGGCGCGAGAGCTCCCCTCACAGGCCCCCCGGACTCCTGTCCCGGTTCGATCCTCTGTCATTAATTCTGCCACCAGTATAGATTCCTGGAGGCTGTTGAGCCGTCCAGGCAAGGGAGAAGTAGAGATCGAGTGAACGCTGAAACAAGGAGGGTCACCAAATGCACGAGGCAAGTCACCCCTAAGTCACCCCTAGCCCGAAATTGAGACGAAAGACTTTCTGATGTTATCTTGTTAGCAAACCTGATTGGTTTTAGTCAAGAAAAAGATGAGAAGACTCACAAAAAAGGACCATCTATCAAGAAGGGAGGCGTCCTAAATAGAAGAATCAATTAATCCTAACGTGAATTTACTGGGTTACTGAAAGACATACAGTCTAAAAATGTATAAGTAAAATATTCCTGAGCATTTTGCTTCTGAATTCTTTTAACTTGCTTTTTCCACGGACTTGGAAAAAAACAGCTGGTCGGAATACATTAATGTTCTCAGCGCAAATAGCTGTTGGTGATTCGTAACTAATTTCGGAGCCGTCTACGTTCTGCTTTACTAATTTAATTATTTTCGTATAATACCATAGCAGCTCTTTATGGCGTTGGCGCATAACCTTTGAGAGTTCGGCTCTTTTATTTTGCTCTCGTTTTTACGTGTTTTTCAGTCGTTTTCGGATTGCAAAATAGGTGCGGGGCAGGGAGACGTGATGACCTTGAAGGAGAGCGGGAAAACGGTCTGTGAGAGCACCTGGACGCCACCCCACCCCCCACCGTCCAGGCGGCCTCAGAGGAGCCACTGTTCTATTTCTCGTCCCTCTTTCCAGAACATTCTCTCATGGAAAAGCATCTGTCCTTTTTTCTGCAAATGGACGTTTATTCTTTTCCATTCAATACTATATCTCAAAGCTGACCCCATTCTTTCTCCAGACCACAGAATATCGATGGTGCTGCAGAGGAAAAACGGGCCATATACGAGACCGGACAAGCCCAGGGGAGGCCAGCATGCAGGCCCTCCAAACCCAGACACCAAAGTAACCATGCAGGGTGGACCAAAGGCAAAAATTCCTGACTAAAAGCAAGTCCTGGCAGGTAGGCACGTCCTAGGCCTGTAGCTTCCTTGACGAAGGCCGGTCTCTAATGTTGAAATCGTCTGTTGTCTTTGTGCATCTGAGATAACATACCTTTGAAATGTCAGGGCAATTTTCTTTCCCAGACTCCTCGAAGGCGCAACCCTCGGCTCCCGAGCACGAGACCACGTCACCGTGTCCCCCGCACGCCATCTCTGTGTGCCGGACCTGTGACCTCTCCCGCACCCACCGCCGTCAAAGAAGTCTACGCCTCCACTTTTTATCCAATCCCAGAGAGTTCCCTGCTTTGCTTTCTCTCTCCTCCCTAACCCATCACCGACAGATGTCGTGGAACCTTCCTTACGCCTCCTCCTCTGATTCTAATGTGTAAAACCGCCATCTCCAGAGCGTTTTCTCAGTCTGCTGAGATTTTGCTTCCCGGCAGTCATCGTCAGTTTGGCTCGAGGAAACTCTTCTAAGAGTTAACTCATATGAGGAATTTTTTCTGCGACTGGATGCTCTTTCGTCAACAGTACTGTAATTTATTTAAATGATGGCAGCCATGGGCAGCATCCCATTACAATCGCCATTAACATCATTTCCATGACTTGTCTTTAATATCCAGTTCTGATACCAGGAAGTCATTTGCACGTGAAGTGTTACTTTTTTCGTCAAAGTACCCAAAACGTTTTTTAAAAAATATCTTATCCCAAGGAAGGGGTAATGTTTTAACTGCTAAGTTACTGTCTCTGCCGCCGGTGTACTTGTTCCTTGTGTGCAGTCACGGGTCACATAGTGTGACGTTTGGGTCAACAAGGGACCGTGAGTGATAATGGAGTTGGAAACTTCCTGTCATTGAGTGATGCCCTGAGGTTGTGGGGTCAGGCGTAGGTGTGTGGCAGGTTGGACCACCTGGTTTGTGTGTGTGTACTCTGCTATGTGCACACGCCGACGAAGTCACCTAATGTCGCGTTTCTCAGAATGTGACCCATGGAGCGTGGCTTGGTTTCCAGGTCCTCAGTCATGCTCTTTCCAAAAACCGACTGTCTTTCCGAAAACCGACTGTCAAGTCCTCAGGGCGACGCTGCCCGTTCACAGCCACCCTCCTCCCAATGTAAAACAGAAGACTGGCCTGTGCCCGGGAGAAGGACGATTTGAAATACTGGTGTCAGTTTTCATGTAAACGGATGACTAGTGCTAACTTCAAAATAAAAAGGCCCTTTGAAGTGAGAGGCAACAGCATTTATTTGAGATCAATAAGAATAGCTATTTGGGAAGCACTGACTCAGGCAGAAGCCTAAACAGTGTTCAGATGAAGACACAAAGGCCATGGAGTGTTTATCAGAAGGGAAGGGGGACAATGACATCCATAGAAGGCATTGCTATCGGTGCCAATAACATAAAAGAGTGATGCCGATTCTGAGTAATGGTTTTAATTTGTATCCGGTTGTCAGCAGTCTAGTAGTCATAGTATCCGCTTTCTTGTTATCTTTGCAAACGGTTTTTTGGGATTTGATGATGCCTCGGCTCAGTCCAAAGGTCACCTTGCCCGGTTTTGACACTGCAGGGATTCGAGGCCTAAGACGTGCAAGGCAGGTCCTCTGGAGTGGCAGCCCTGGCTCCATTTTAAAGTGGCTTCATTTATACTATCATTTACAGTAGGAACTTCTTTAAATTCTTCGTTTTCCACAAAATTGAAGGAATACCCAATTAGGCTGTCAGCTGATAGGTCCTTAACATAATTTTTTTATAATAGATGATGTTATGAGTTGAATTGTCTCCCCACCAAAACATCTATTTTGAGATCTTAACCCCAGTACCTTAAATACGACCTTATGTTGAAATCAGGTCTTTTCAGAGGTCATGGAGCCAAAAAGAGGTCATCAGGGCGAGCCCCGATCCAGCAAGACCGCTCTCCTTGCCGAAGGGGGGAGCTGGGACACAGACGCAGACGCACACACGCAGAAAACAACAACACGCAGGGAGAAGCCGGCTGTGTGTCGTGCATCCACGACGCAAGGCACGCCAGGGGCGCCGGCAAACGACAAAAGCCGGAGGGGGCGAGGGAGGGTGCCCCTCCGGAGCCCTCCGAGGAGCGTGGCTCCTCCGACACCTTGATTTCAAACGTCCAGACTCCGGAATGGTGGGACGAAGAATTCGTGTTGAGATAAAGCCCCACAGTGCACAGTGCTTTCCTGCAGCGGCCCTGGGAAACAAATACAGACCCCTATGTGACTTCTAGCATAGAATTCCCAGAGTTCAAAATGATGGGGAGACAGCGTTAAACAAAACTCCCTCTGCTTTCGTCTGCTTATGTATGTAAACCGGTGTTTCTCACCATCCCCACCTGTAAAACCCAACGAGGGAGAAATGGGAAATCTGGCCCATCCCGGCAAATAATAATATTCATCCTAAGATTCATTCATGAGCTGGTTTTACAGTTACTTTCCACACTGTTAAGTGAGAGAGTTCTAGAAAATTCTACTTTTCGTAAATTATTCATTGAAATGGGTAATTCTACTTTTCATAAGTTATTCATTAAAATGTGTAGTAAATACATTGTATTGGTTCAATCAAAGAGTCGACTTAATCATTTAATCTATTTTCATTGACAAGAAATGTTTAATACTTAAAATTTTCAATTTAAAATTTTCATTCATTTCCATACTTTTGTTGCACGGCGATATCATAGGATGATCACTAAAATGATTTTAAGGTGAATATCTATTACACTAGGATAAAATTAGATGGGGGAATGCACTGTGGTGCAGCCACTTTGGGAGACAGTTTGTCAGTGGCCTCAGCCTTTGGAGGCTCCTGCAAAAACTAAACAGAATAGCCACATGGCCCAGTCATTCTCCATCTGGAGTTAAATAGACTGGGTGGCTTCTAAAGAACAGGAATGTTTCTCTCACGGTTCTTGAGGCCAAGGAATCAAGGCCCTGGCAGATATGGTGTCTGGTGAGGACCCTTCATGATCCACTGTGTCCTCAGAGGGCAGAGGGCTCAGGGGGCTCTCCGGGTCTCGTTAACAAGGGCACCAATCCCATTCAGGGCGCTGCATCTTCATGATGTTCCTAACAGCTTCGTTCATAACCGCCAAACGTGGAGTCCTGTCCTTTCGTAGGTGAATGGTAAACGCTGCTACATCTACACCGTGGAATGTTATCCAGCACTAATAAGAACCAGCTACAGAGCCGCGAAAAGACGCAGAGGAAACTTAAATGTGCACTACTCAGTGAAAGAGGCCAGTGTGAAGAAGCACATGCTGTACGAGTCCAACCATATGACATTCCAGAATGGACAAAACTGTGGAGACAGTAAGAAGGCCCAGGATCCATACGATCCCTCTTCCTAGTGGACATTTCCATCTTAGCAAATGTATTCTGAAAGCGACGTGGCATCGCAAAAGGGTGATTCCGACAGCAGACGTTTCTGTTCAGCGCGGGCGTGTTTCTCACAGAACTCCCCCGAGTCAGATCATTTGCGTGGCCTTTGTTACCCTCCGTAAGGGGCTCACCTGCCTACATGGCACCGTTTTGTAGTACGTGGATAATTTTACGTTGACAAAAGGAACGAAATCCGAATTGTGTTTTTCCACTTTTTCGAAAGCACTTAGACTGACTGTTAAAAGGCAATCAATTAGTTCGAATAGAAGGCATTTTGGAAAAATCTAAATTTCTGGGTGGTAATTTTAAGTATGTAAAGTTTAGAAATGGATGCGTGTCGATACTACTAAAAACTACACTAAAATAATTCGTCAAGTTGGCGAGAATCAGATAACTTACTAACTTTTCAACATTAGGACTGGAGAATCTTTAATACTAAAAATATTGTTCTCGATTACCAAAATTTAGGTGGAAATGTCAGTGTAGCATTTATTATTGCTTAATTTGCATGGTTGGTTTTTAGGTCCTTTATTTTCTGGGAGTAACCCATAGTATAGTTATTAATGCAAATAAAAAATTAACATTTTAGGTGACTTTATTTCCAAATAACCATTTGTGTGTGTGTGTGTGTGTGTGTGTGTGTGTAAAATACACAAAAGAAAAGGTCAAATGCTAGCAGTCATGAGAAGGAAGCATGAACAGGTGACACTGTAATGGGGGGGTACATGTCATTGCACACTAGTCAAAACCCCATAGAATGTGTAACACAGACAGTGAGCCATGATGGAGCTTAAGGACTTTGGGTGATGGGGATTTGTCAGGGCAGGTTTGGTGACTGCAGCAAAGGCTCCACTTTGGTTCGTATGTTGACAGTGCAGAAAGCTGTGTGTGTGTGTGTGTGTGTGTGTGCGCGCACGCGCGCGTGCGTGTGTGTCTTGGGCCAGGGGCACATAGAAACTGTTTGTGCTTTCTGTTCAGTTTTGCTGTGAACCTAAAACTGCTCTAAAAAATAAAGAATCTATTTAAAAATACACAGTGGTTCCTCAAAAAAGCTAAACAGAATTGCCATAGGCCTGATCATTGCCCTGCTAGGTATACATCCAAAAGAATGGAAAACAGAGTTTCAAACAGGTGCCTGCACACTGATGTTTATAGCTGTATTATTCACAAGAGCCAAAAGACAGCAACAACCCTAGTGCCCAACACTGATGAACGGATAAACGGAACACGGTATCTACCTATGGGGGAATACTATGCAGCCATGAAAAGGAAGGAAGTTCTGTACAGGCTACAGCATGGGCGAACCTTGAGGACATGCTCGGTGAAATAAGCCAGACACAAAGGACAGGTATTGCAGAGTCCACTGATGTGAGCTGCCTAGGACGGGCACACCCACAGAGGCGGAAAGGAGCGCGGAGGTCCCCAGGGGCTGCGGGAAGAACCGAGTCGCTGCTGAACAGACACAGACTTTCCGTGCGGAATGATGAGAGTCTTGGACATGGGTCGTGTTGATGGTCATACAACGCTGCGAATGTCATCACTGCCATTGAACGGTATACTTTAAAATGATCAAAATGGCACATTCTAAGTTAAGTGCATTTTACCACCATTTTTAAAGGAGCGGAAACAACCTAGTGCTCAAATGAGCGGAAACAGAATTCCCATGCAGCTAGGACGGAGCGTACGTCAGAAAAGTACTTGAACTGTCAGATGTGGAAACCCGCAGGATGCCAACACACTCACTTCGAGTGTGCAGGGAAGCTTATGTGCATCTATATAAACAGTGACAAAAGGATTGCTGTGAGTTACTACTAGATTAAATATAAAAGTGACCCATGTCCCAGAGAGAAATGAAATCACAACCTTTGGGGTGAAAGTCTACCAAACAGGAAAAAAAAAAAAATCATCACGTAGTATCACTGGGCGTGGGCTGTCAGAACAGAGCAGACTGGGCGCTTAAACGGCAGAAACGCACTTGTTTGTGGTGCCGGAGGCTGGACGGCCACGGTGAAGGTGCCTCGGGGACCGCGTCGGGTGTGGCCCCTCTCCAGGGCTTGCAGACTGGCCTCCGCCTGGCTCCCTGCCTGGCCTCTGTGCCTGGGGGGGTGGGAGGGGAGCTGGCTCCTATCCTCACAAGGACACCAGTTCCACCAGACTGCCCAACGACCTGACTTAATTACTACCTCCCAGAGGGCCCTTCTCCAGGGAGGTCACTTGAGGGTGGGGTGGGGCTTCAGCATATGAATTTGGTGTGTGTGTTGTGGGGGGGAGGGTCACAGCTCAGTCCACAGCACATGTCGCACTGGGGTTCTACAAGTTTCTACAAGTTAGCCTCCAGCTTGACAGTGACGTGAAATGCCTGGGCCTTAACCGCTTGTGAACCACAAGGCAAGTTATATACCCAGGAGACACGCAGACTGACTTGTTAGAAAACACTATGTAGCATGACATGAAATCATGTAATCAATTTTCTTTGTGTTTCTAAGTTTTGGAAAGTTTCCCTAAACAAAAGAGGTTATGGATATTTCTCCAGGTTAATTGGTGTAGCTCTAATTCATTCTAATAACTGCATAATCAATCTATAGCATAGATGTTCTATAAATGATTCAGTTATTCCCCAATTATGGACATACAGGGGTTTTCTTTCAACTTTTTAGCAGACCGATGATGTTGCTTTTCTATCTTTATATGTATATATATATTTCTCGATACCGATACTGTGCTGGCTGGAAAATTACTGCTTGGCTATCGCCCATGGGAACATAGGCTATCACCCACGGGAACATAACATTCTAACAATAAGCTTTCTGCTTCCGTACCCCCCCTTGCCGACCTGTGGGTTGACAGGTAGTGAATAAGAGAAAAATAGACCTTTGTGTTTAAGACAGAATGAGGAATGGGATTTAAGGCTTAAAAACCCTATACCTCTACATTTCCGGGCTGCTTAATTTGGGGTCTGCGTACCCCGGGCAGACCTAGCTGGCTGAATAAAGAGTATGTTTCCTATAACTCACTGATTTCTGGTGGTCCGTGTGTCTTTCGGGGGCTGGCGGCTACAACAATACTTCTGTTCCTACAAGATAGAATCCCGAAGCAGGAATATCTAAATCAAGGGAAATAGACATTCTAATTTAAATACTATCACCATGCGCTATTTATAAATGTTGATGGTCCTATGCATACTTTTAATCTAGTTAGCTTAAAACAGTCCTAACGAGATTGAAAATACTGATAATCCTGTTGACAGCTGTTGACATCTCCTGAAAAGATGACAAGATTATTTCATGGCAAGAACTTAAACAACAAAGACTGCTAAAGCTCTGAATATTTAAAAAACAAACAAATCATATCTTCATTGGTCCAGAGAAAATGTTAATGTTTTTCTGTTTAAAAGAAAACCCACACAGAACAACTAGGATGGAATCTCTGCGAGTGTTAGAAGTTTAAGCAGTTCATGAACAAAGCACTCGAAGGAAAAAGAGGATTCAGATAAAACAGGGTCCTGGAGACAGGTCAGAAGGTCTCAGAAAGGAAGCGTCCATATATTTTAACTTTTCATAAAAACGACAGAAGGTGGCACTAGAGAGCTGTAAAATTGGTAAAACGATACAGTATTGACACCTCCGTTCTTAAAGCTTGGGAAACTAACTTAATGTAAAAACAAATAACAGAAATGATTTATGTTAAATCTTAAAGAGAGTTAATACTTTTTAAAAATAGAGAATAAGAAACCAGGTAAGTTCCCCGAAGAGAATAAAAGGACACCAGAAAGACATGCTTATAAAACAGATGGCAACAACAGCCTAATACTTCAAAATTAATTAAAAATGATAAAGAATTGATAAAACAACATAAATAAGAACCAGAGAAAGTAAGAAACCAGGTAACAGAATTCAGAAAAGAATCATTTCGTACGTGAAGAAAAAACGAGAAGAAATACAAAAGCGAATCAGCACTGTAAGATTGTCCTAAAAGGAAAAGGAGGAAAATCGAACAAACGAAAAAAGTGACAAAAAAAAAATATTCAAGAGGAAGAGCAAATAGAGAAGACAGGCAAAGAAGATTCGACATGTAAATATAGTAAGCCTCACCAAAGAAGAAATCAAAGCGAAGAAAAAGAATAAATGTTTGAAAATATAATTGAAGAAAATTTTATGGCAAAATTAAAAGGCTGAAAGGATTCACTGAGCATCTGGGAAAGCTGGCCGTGAATGACAAACACTGTAACGTGTTTTTAAAAATATCATTGCTATGAAGCCTTACTTGGGGCAAACCATAAAGGCTGGAATGGCATTGCTTGACATAAAGATAAAGGGTGAACACTGAATTTCCGTGTAGAAATAAGAATATATTTGGGATGTGAGAAAGAGCGTACAGTACTTAAAGAACGTATACCCTAACAAATTAGGAACAACAAAACTGTAGAAACAATGGTTAAAGGGCGCCGTAAGCAAACATTTTTTTTTTTAAACTGCTTTCAGTAATATTGGTATCAATGTTGTTATTGTTATTCTGAGTCTATCTTTATGCCTAATAAAAGATGTGGCATATCAAAAATGATATTCTATTTATTATCACTTCTGACGTCCTTGAGAATAAATACTTTTAGTGTGAGGAAAAGACACAGCTTTAAGATAGAACAGGTTAAGTAAACACTGTTAGTCCTGAATTTGAATTGATTTTACCTGTATGAACGCATGACATTTTTGGGGGGGAGGGGGTTAATTTTTTTTTTATTTAAAACATTTTTATTTTTTCAATTACAGTTGACATCCGATAATATCAAACTCATGGAGTATTTCAGGAGAAGGAGTTCGGATAGAGGTACAGACGTCCTAGCTCTGTTGAAGTGAGAGAGGACGGGATGACCAATTTCAGATCTAGGGCAAGAAATGTTCGACATGAGCCTGGAACACCCGTCACCCTACACAATGAGGGCACTGTCTAACACTATTGGGGTTATGTTTAAAATACCTGAAAGCCAAATTGAGAAGGCTCCCGCTTGACAGAGATAACGCAATTAGAGCAATAAATAAAATAATTCCTATAGACCGAAACGCATTGGCTCTGTTTAAAACCGTGAGCTCACTGAGATATTTCTTGTAAAAAGAATTGCTCAGCTTGGGTAGATACCAGGGCCTTTTAGCTGTCGAATTGTTAGGAGTTCTTCATGTATTCTGGATACAAGGCCTTATTGAATGTATGATTTGCAAATATTTTCTCCCATTCTATAGGTTGTCTTTTCACTTTTTGGACACATGAATGCTTTTCATTTTAATGCAGTTCAAATTATTCTTTTATTGCTCAGGTTTTGGCATTGTATCTAAGAAACTATTGACAAGTCCAAGGTCATGCAGATTTACTCTAGGTTTTCTTGTAAGAGTTTCAGTTTTTATTTAGGTCGTGAATGCATTTTTAGTTGATTTTCGTACATAAATTATTTGCAAAAATGTACAAATTTCTTTTTTTTCCATATCGATATCCAGTTGTCCCAGAATTACATGTCGAAGAGACTGTTCTTTCCCCAATTTGCCGGAGAAAGTTGGCAAGAAAAAGTTGTTTAAAGAGGGATGGATGAACCTTGAAAACTTTATGCAAGGTGAAATCAGCCAGTCGCAAAAGACAAATAATTCCACTTATATGTCAAAAATCATAAGGACAGAGAATAGCATAGAGGTTGCCAGGGGCTGGGCGAATGGGAAGCTGGGGAGTTATCGTTTAATGGGGACAGAGTTTCAGTTTCATAAGCTGAAATATGGGGGCACATAGTGGTGATGGTCGCATAACGATGAAAATATATTTAATGCCACAGAGCTATACCCTAAGAAATGGTAAATTTTATGTAACATGTATTTTACTTCAAAAAAAATAAAAAGAGAAAAATTTAAAGACATGTCCATTAGAAGTTCCAAAAGGAAAAATTAGAATTAGGGGAGGCAATATTTTTAAAAATAACAGTTGAGATTTTCCAGTATTAGAGAAATGAAACTCTAGAATGAAAAAAGTGCACATATGAACAAGTTATGAACAAGATAATTAAAAACAAATCTTCACCTAGGCAAACACAGTAACACGGCAGAATACCTAAGACAAAAAAAAAATTTAAGTGAGAAATTAAAGTGTATATATAAAAAGTCAAATTAGGATAATTATGAACTTCTCATCAGGTACAATCCATACCTGATTATGATGGAACGATATCTTTAAATGAAGGAAAATAGTGGTCAACTGAGAGTTCTATGCCTCCTTAAAAGAACCTTCGAGAGTGAGAGCAAATACACACTTTTTATGACAGACTGAGGGATTTAATTGCCTGGGAAAGAAGTAATAAATGACATATTTCAATAAGCAGGGACTTTAAACAGGAACCAAAGAGTGACATTCAGGAAGCAATAGTAAACACAGAACGTACGCGCGTGCGTGTGTGTGTGTGTGTGTGTGTGTGTGTGTGTGTGTCTCTCTCTGTATGTCTGTGTTGGAAAATACAAGTAATCATGAACTACAGAAGTGAGAGAAAAATAAGAATCATGAGTAATTCCGGGAGAGTTGAAATTAAGGCCACCCCTGCTGAAGTGGAGGCTCTAGGCGATGACCTCGCGATGTAGCAGGGACGGATGACAAGGCACCGGGTAGAGGTGACGGGACAGTGGATGGCCGGGCCGGAGGCGCCCATGCGCGCTGTCGGCCTACTGCCCCTCAGCTGGAGTCTCCCTTTCCACCAGGTCTGTGAAATAGGTTTGGGGGCTTTAATGTGTTTCTTTTTCCAGCGGCCACAATGTCAGTGTGGTCAGTTAAGGCTCTGGAGTGCACACTGGAGGAGGGGAGGGATCTGGAGCGCGGGCCGTCGGGAGAAGGTTCTGGAGCACATGCTGGCGGTGGGGAAGGTTCTGGGCCTTTTCTAGGGAGAGGGAAAGGTTCTGGAGAAACACACTGCCTGGGGAAGGGAAGGTTCTGGGCCTTGCACACTGGGGAAGGAAGGTTCTAGGGAAGCGCCCACACTGGGGAGAAGGAAGGTTCTGGAGGCGCACACTGGGGAGAGGAGGATTCTACCAAACTGCAGTTTCAAGGAGAAGGATCTGGAGCTCAGGCAGCGGGGAGAAGGGTTCTGGAGGCATGCGCCCGGGGAGGAAGGATTTCTGGACCATATGAGAAAGGTTCTACTGGGCCTTGCCCCTGAAGGCCTTGGTGACCTACACCCATTTGGTCGCCCGGCTCTCCTGGGTGGTGGTAGCGCCAGGCACCATCCTGCAGCCTTGGCTCATGGTTCGGCAAGTGACCCTGGTCGTGCTGAGGTGGCCCGGCCAGCAGGCCGTGCGTCCCTAGGCGCCCTCCCTCAAGGGACTTGTCCTGGGGGGGCCCTGGCGAGCCAGCCGCCCGCCGATGACTGTCCCCAGCACCCTGGAGAGTGAGCCTCAGACGTCCCCAGGGTGGGTTTCAGTCGGTTGCGCGGGCACCCAGCGGGAAGTCAGTCAGTTCCAGCAGGCACATTTCCAGAAGGTTCCGCCGGGGCAGCCACAGTGCACAGTGCACGCTCTGCCGCCGTGCGCGCCCTCGGCAGGTAAGGGCGAGGTCTCGGCGGGCGCTGCGCCTTCCGTCTGTCCCCGGGGTGTCTGGCGCCCCTGTCCGTCCTTCCCGTGGTTTCAGCGGCCCGGTCACCTCCCAGGAGCCGGTCCCCGTGCTCTGTCTCTGTTGTGGGGGGTCAAGAGAACGTCCTCGCCTCCCTGCGCGCAGAACCCCGGAGAACATTCCCTTCCCGGGCCGCGACGCGAGCGCAGAGCATTGTCCGCCAGGGACACTCCGCGAACTCGGGGTGTCCACAGTTTTCATTAGCGATCAGTCACATGCTGCCCATGTGACCGACTTTGAGTCTCCAGCCCTTTCCCGTGGTCCCGCTAAAACCTTTAGTGTCCATGTCCTCTCGAGGGTGGAACCGATACCCCAGTGCCGAAGCCCCCATCGCAAATCACTTCTTGTGTCTAGTGGCCACAGACGACGACAGTCCCATGCAAGAGGCCTGAGGGCACAGGCCAGACCTCGCCTCGCCTCACCCCATTACAGCTTATAAGGTTTTATCCTTCATTAGTTGGAATATTTATATCTTTGTATTAATAATTTTCTTATTCTGAGATAGTTTCCAAAGCAAAGTAAATCTCGATTATTTCTCTTCATTTACTGGTTTTCAAAATAACGAGTTCTTTTACAATTATCCTTCAAAGGGATCAATGATTTTATTATAGGATGAGCCCAACGATCGGCTCAGGGATTGAGACATAATAATAGCTTTAATCCAGTGCAGTTGTCATTTATTGATGGTCACAGTGTGCCATCCTGGGTCATTCCAACGTCGCTCCTGAGTCCTTTGATCTTAGCTGAGTCATCTTCCCATTTCCTTGCTTTCTGTTAGGACAGGCGGCTCCAGGATCACTCAAACATTTCCTGCCCCACACCCGGTGGGGTCATCCCTCCAAGGAGCCTTGTGGGAAAGAAAACTTAGGGAGCATAATCTGGGGGCTGGGAAAGCTTATTGCTACTAAGGTGCTCATTGCTATATTCTTTTCAGGGGCCGTAGCTAAGAATTAATGTTGGTTAGTTAGGTTAAGTTAGGTTAGCTTAACAATATGAGCGCATACTTAGCAATATAACATGAGTTCATACTGAACTACAAGATTTTTACTTGAACTCATTGATCTTACATTTGTATTTCCTTTGTCTTGTGCCAAAATCCCCGTTCTCAAACGTACAAACGTAATTTTTATTTGCTTCATCCCACATGCAGACACAATTATCACAGAAATATCACCCACAATACAATTACTGAAAATAGTTTAAAATTGCTGAAAAGCTACTTTTTCCTGAGGAAAAGCTCATCTTAGCATGCATGGTAAATTAACGTGTGTAAAGTCACTTGGCGTTTCTTGCTAAATGATTATGCTGCCAACTGCATACACAAGTTTTACTTGTTCCGTCTAACTTTCAATTTTTAGGGATTGCTTTTTAAATTTTAATTATGTTTTATCATACATGAAATATTAATGTGGAATGTAGGAAAAAAGAAATTAGAGTTAAAATTTTCTGAAGTTCTTATATTTTTTAAGAGGAGACCATAAATATAATCTAACTGGATAGTTCTAAATCAAATACGTGTGTTTAAAAATGTAAAAAAAAAAAAAGTAAAAAATAAAAGAATACGAAAATTAAGTAACGAGAATAAAAGGAAAGCTTGAACAACCACGCAGAAGACAGTATCTTCGTTGCTGTTACTCCATAGCAAATCACCCCAAAGCTGGGTAGCTAAAAACAACGGATACGCATCTCACCGTCTCTGTCCGTGGGCAGTTCAGAAGCCCAGCGGCACGGGCCAGACGCAGGGTCTCTCATGGGGTCACAGTCCACACGGAGGCCGGCGGCACGGTCATTCGAAGGCTTGGTGGGGGCTGGCAGATCTGCTCTGAGGCCCAGCAATGTGCCGTTAGCACGAGGCCTCAGGTCTCCACTAGCTGTCCGCGGGGTTGCACGCCGTCATTGCCGCTTTGTTTGGTCCGTCAGCGGCGAGTAGCTAAGTGCGGTCCATGCGCCAGGAGAGGAAAATTAGGCCCACTAATTCAGCGGCAGAGTGCCGAGAATTTATGGACGTGTGTTAAAACCATCACAGAGAGAAAGGAGGAAAATACATAAGCAAAGAAAAACTTAGTAAACGGGAGACACAGAATTAAATCCAAAAAATGAATACCAAGGTATGAATAATTTCACTGACTTATTCATTAGATTTATTATGCTTGCTTATCAAAAGAGAAATACGTAAGAACTGGGTTTTTTAGAAAGGCGGCTTATGAGACGCTCCAAATCATAATAATAATCATAATAATATGGAAGGTAAAGAGGTAAAAAAATGAACTCCTGACAAATATTAAGCAAAAGAAAGGTAGTGTAGCTGAATTTTCTGGACACTTTTACATATATATCTGTAATACATTCCTGGGGCTAGATTGTGATCAGTCTCCCCTATTTCTCCTCCCGCATAGGGGCATTTCAAAATTTGTTCAAACACTTAACTATTTAAGTCAAAAAGACATGTTGTTTTATACAAATCTGTAATGCTTTTGCGCTAAAAGTCTTTAAGGCTTAAAATAGATAAGCTTTTATTTATATTATAAATATGTATAATCTAAAATATAAACATACAAATTTATAACATTATAAATATATGTAATATAAAAGCCAGCAGGGAATATCCCACTATCATAATTACAATAATAGAATTCGGTTGTCTTCAAAAGAGAAACGTTTGTAAGACTTGAAACATGAGAACAGATTATTTTCCATTTATGGAGTTCTGACTGTGATGTTGCAAAGATGGACACTCAGTTTTGAGACACTTATCCATACAGATCTATCAATGTTTCCGGATCTATTATCTCTGCCTTTTAAGGATATGCTGACCTTACATTTTTCATGAATGAAAATAATGTAGACCTTTGACTTCTAAGAGCACATAGCCACATAGGCCACAAAAAGGTTGAATCCTATGGAATCCTCCAGAATGCAGGCAATCCAAAGCAAATGTCTTAGCTGCCCTCCGCCAGGAGAGGGCCGTCGTCTCCTTACAAATTATCTACACAGCAGGCGGGCTCCAAAATGCAGTGTACACACACACACACAAATGTTAGAACTTTTATTTATAGTTATTACTTTTATCTTAGCTATTTAACGCTTCTGTTTGGTGTATGCTCTTACCATTATAAATATATGAGCATGCATTTCACTTTTAGAATTTGTAAATAAGTAAATATACATATATTTGGATGCCCACGCACGCGCACCGGTTGTTGCTGAAAATAACGTTTAGAGGCCATAATTCTAAACTTGTCTTCTCTATGGCAAACTTTGAACCTAGCACCTTCCCAAAAAACAAAGGTCTATAATCATATCTTTGGAAAGTTCTTTCCTACATTCAATAATTATTTAGGGAGTATGTCCCAGCTCCTGCTAGGTTCTGAAAATACATTAATAGGAAAAAGAGACATGGCCCTGCCCTCATAAAACGTAGTCTAGGAAATACAGGTATTAGAACAAATAAACACTAGATACATTTTTTTTTTTTTTTTGAATGATACAACCGCGTTTAGGCGCCGCTACAAGGAGCAAGCCTTTGAGATCGCGAGGTTGCCCGCCCAGGAAGTGACATTTCCGTCGAAATCTAAAGGGTGAGCATGAGGTAGGGCAGAGAGAGGAGCAGAGGCTGGACGCCATGTAAAGGTTTTACAGTGTATCCTAAAACGCAGCCGGGGAGCCAGTCACAGGTTTTATTCAGGAGTAAAAATTCAAGTTCCCACGTCAATTCTTCATTGCCCTGGGTTGCCTAAAACGTGTCTGAGAGTCATGACATGACACGCTGCAGCGGAGGATTTCCAAGCAGCGTGCAAACACAGGAGGAGAGGAGTTAGTGCCGGTCTGGAAACAGACGTGTGGCGCGCCGAGTTCGAAACGCAGAGCGGTTCGGGCTTGGAGCAATCGCGAATGCAGACGGGGAGCGGAGCGCGTGCGTCCGCGCGTCTCTGCAGGGCGGTCGCAGCGGGCCGCGCGGCGCTGGTCGTGACGCAGAGCCCGGGAGCCCCGTGTGCGGAGGGGCGGTGCGGGCCACCTGGGCCTCGAGGCTGCGTCACACCGCACTGCAGCCCCCGGACTCTGCACCCGCCCTTCGCGCAGGCTCGGGCCCGACTCCCGGCCTCGCCCCGGCGCGCCACCAACGCGGACAGCTCGGCTGCTTCTCTGCCAGGTCTTTCCGGGCGCGCGCAGGCACACACGGAGACGCGCGGGGACACCGGGGGGCGCACGTGGGAGCGCGGGGGCACACGGAGAGGCGCGCAGGCACACATGGAGACATGCGCGGGCACACGGGGGCGCCCGCGGGCACACGGAGACACATTTTGGGGCGCGGGGCACATCGGAGACATACGGGCACACACACGGAGACACATCGCTGGCACACACGGAGACATCGCGGGCATTACCGAGGCGCGCGGGGCGCACGCAACGGAGACGCGGCGTTTGGGGCACAGGGGGAAGGCGCACGTGAGAGCCGCTGGGGGCATCGGAGGAGACGCGCGCAGGCAACAATACGGATTGAGCACACGCGCGGGCATTGATGACACGGCGAAGTCTGCGGGCGCACACGATGGGAGACAACATCGCAAGAATAACACGCAGATACATGCGGGCAACATATCACGGAGAGGCAGCAGCGCGCTACCACGGAGACGGCAAAGGCTGCTACAGATGACACTGGGGGCACACGGTGGAGGACATCGCGGGGCACACGGGCGCGCGCGCCCCAACTGCGCAGACGCCGCCCATCCTGGCTGAGCCTTGAGGTTGTCTCAGTCGCAAACGCCGGCTCTGGCTTGCCCACGTACAGCCATGCCTGTCTCCGCGAGAGACCGCCGCATGGCGGGCGGTGTGAGGGCGAACAACGCCTCCCTGCGGCTGGAGCGCCGACCACGGGGACGGAGGGAAGCGTCGGGTTTCCGCCCCCTGCGCCGTCGCCACCGCCCACCCACGCGCGGCCCAGCGGCCTTGGCGCTGCGACCTCTCAAGAGCCTGGTCTGTGGTTCGGGGCCGGGGCTGTCCGGAGCCCTCTGTCTCTGCAGTCTGCGGGGCCAAGGGCCCGAGGACAGTTTGTCCCGCCACCGCGGGCAACTCAGGCCCTGGCTGCAGCGTGGGGGGGATCCCCGCCTTCGGACTGGGAACCTGGCGGGAGACCAATAGGAAGGGACAAGGCCTAGAAACTTAAGGGGTGAATTGCGGTGGTCAGGCAAGCCTAGGGGATCGCGGAGTCCGAGGGTTCTCGGGGTGGCGGGTAAGAATCTCTGGCCACGAACTCTTGCGTGCAAGAAATACCACGCCTCTTAATGGTCTGCACCTCAGCCGCTTTCTGACTCCTGAGCCACACACAACCCACTCATCCCTGCCCCCATCTGATGGGCTGGTTAAAAAATAAAACTTATCCCAGTGCTTCTTGGGTTTCTTTTCAAGTCAGGGATTAGGCTCAATTCTGGAAATTTATTCAGTGACTTGGTGGGTAAATGCGTGGTTGCGTAACTCATCCAAGGTCCAGTAAGTGGCGATCGGGATTTAAACCCAGATCTCTCGGATTCCAGAGGCTGTACTCCCAGCCGGCATGCTGGCTCCCTCTCTCAAACGTTTAGCCTCAGCCCTAACTGAAGCCAACTTGGACCACGGCGCCCCGGAGTCAAAGAACAGGACTATCAGTCAGGGGGCGCAAGACTCTCTAAGTCTGAACTTCAATCTACTCTGGATGAAATGGGGTTGATGTCCAAGGTCTAGGAATTCTTGGGAGTGTAACTGGTCATTTACAAGCAGGCCCCCATCCACCCCCATCCTAATGGTGTCTCTTGGCTGACAGAC
This sequence comes from Pteropus medius, assembly GCF_902729225.1. Classification (NCBI taxonomy): domain Eukaryota; kingdom Metazoa; phylum Chordata; class Mammalia; order Chiroptera; family Pteropodidae; genus Pteropus; species Pteropus medius. Next base: position 3,758,109 of record NW_024340693.1, on the reverse strand, counting down.
TTACAAGCATAGAGGCAGCAGCTTCAAGGCAAAGTGGCCTCATCCTGCCTGACGTGAAACTGAAGATTCTCCGAGGGGAACTGGTTGGTGCACAAGGACAGATGAGAAGCTGACGGTGCAAAGGGGAGGCCCCGATGGCATTCGTCCCCCGGGTCCATTTCCTCTCCACCCGCTCCAAACAGACACAGGCGAGAACTCAATTGCGCCACACAGGAAGGGAACTGACTCCTGAGGCGTGTGATTCTGTAATCAAATGCTCCTGATGGCATTCAGAGAGAGCCCGCAGGTCACACGTGGCTGAGGAGCTGCTCCCAGAACCATCAGCGGGCCCACCGAATTTGCTTTTCGCTTTGCCAAACAAATGTAAACTGCCAGCCGACCTTCCGGTCACTGCTTAAGGCATCTTTGCTGACTTCCTCGTAACCCGAGGCAGGTGACACAGATGTGCGGACTTGGGGGGGAGGGGTATTAAGTGAAATCTGCAGTTACTCCCTCCCTCCTCGTGGGGCGGGGGGGACCTTAGTTATGATAGTCAAAACGATTCCTGAAGAGGGTTGTGTGAAAACTGATTTGCAGACCCAAATGCCTACAAGTAAGAGGCAGTTTTCTTAAATTTAAGACCTATTCGAAATGGTTTCTGTCGCATCAGACCCTTGGATAGAAATGTGCAGCCTGCTCAGTCACTCGAAATCAAATGGCAGGCTTGGTTTGGCCACATCAGCGGTGGCTGCGTTGTTTACGCTTGTGTTCTGTGAAACCACATCTCACGCCAAGTAGGAAATAGAGGTTTTAAATGGCTTCGGTTTGGACAGTCTCACCTAAAGCCCCAAAGCATTCAAGAGGAAAATTGTTTCCGTTTAAAGGCCATTTGAATGAATGAATGAATGAATGAATGAATGAATAGCAGAAGGAAAATTGTTTTCATTTAACGGCAATTCCAATGAATAAATAAACATAGAGGAAGAAATGCAGTTTGCCGCATCTCACAGAAACCCTGCCCCTTTGGCTCCTTTGAAAGACTCCCAAGTAGGAATTCACTGCTACAAGGTCACACTCATCCGCTCCCAGCTCTAAGCTCGTTGGAGCCGGGGATTTCACAATCTGCCGGATAAACCACCTCCACGTTCAGTAACCTTCACCTTTGGAATTGTTTTCCTGGGTCTAATCCAATCCCTTCCCCCCAACGATTTGGCATTATGAAAACTCAGACCTGGCAAATAACCTTAAAGGTCATTGTCTTCATCTTCCAACAAGCTCTGTGAATTAAAACACATGAATTTATCATCCTTATAGTTCTGTACATTAGAATTCCAACACAAGTTAAAAATTTAACACACACATATAAAAATCAAGGTCATGTCCCGACTGCGTTCCTTTCTGGAGGCCGTGGGCGGCGGGGGCTGAGGGTGTCCTTTCTTGCCTTTTCCACCATTTAGAGGCTGACTGTCCTTCGTTTGTGGCCACCTCCTCTTTCTTCAAAGCCAGCCATGTCGCATCTCTCCGGCGCTTCACATTCTCATCGGGGAAAGATTCTCTGACTTTGTGGACACGTGTGATTTGGCTGCCTACCCACCCACCCCCACCTCCATTAATCCAAGATCATCTCCCCGTTTTAAGGTTCTTAATCATACTACACAGTCTCTTTTGCTGTGCAAGATAATACTCCCCGGTTCTAGGGATCAGGGCATAGAGGACGCCTTCTGGGCGGGGGGGGCGGGGGGCGGGGTGAGGGTGGTGGTATTTTTCTGCCCGAGACAGTCATCTCTTCCAATTCCTTTCTACAAGAAGGAGCCCCTGACAGCTGCTCCTCTAAATCTGAGGACTTCCACTTGCGGAGAGGTCATTACTTCACAGGGCTGCCAAGGGAAATGTCGACCAGCTCAAAACATCAGAAAAGTCTCAAGTTTAGTCCCAGTAATCCCCATACACAGGTCCATGTCTTAGGCACAGGAGAAAACCCAGCCCCGTGTCCCCACCTACACACCCACCACATGAAATTCTTAAAATATGTGAAGATAGCTAGATTTCCCTTTTACACAATAGTTGAACAAATTGAGAACCTATTATATGTAGGTGCTATTCTAGGCTTCGGAGATACAGCCAGACAATCCCTAATCTCACAATGCAATCCGAGTGAAGGACGCAGGTGGATAATCCAACAGACAGCCTTTGCATCTTCTTGAGTGCCTTCAAGTCAGGGGCACCAAAATAATTTTTGAAAGAATTTGATATTTTTTTTAAAAAAAAAAACATCTAAATAACAATTATTGGAGGGGGAGAACTAGTTAGACCTTTCGTATATATGTTATGTTTTAGAATTGCTTTTCTTTTGAATTCTGATGGAGCGCCAAAAACATTTCAGAGCCCAAGTCCTCTGAAGCTCTTACTCTAGCCTCGAGGGAGATAGAATTGTGAGAGAACAGTGTCTTTTAGAATAAGCAAAAATGGCTTCCTGGAAAGTAGAGACTTCAAGATGAGTCGATTTAGATAAATAAAGGCTAGAGGGGGGGATCATCTATAAATTTCTACTGACATCACAGCAGCCAGATGAGAAGGAGAATTGAGCTAGTAAGCCTTTTAGTTTGGGCGTAGGGCCGTGGGTGGCACATAGTCTGGGTGTTTTATTCTAGTCGTTAAGTAGAAGTTCTCTGAAAGGCACAGAGAAGACTAGAAATTCAGTGGCAACGCGGAAGCGCCTCCCAGCATCTCCCCACACTGTCTGCGAAGGTCTTGCAAAGCGAGAAAGAACCAGAAGGCAGACAGACACAGACACGAGCACTGGGAAAGTGGGAGTCTGATTTCTCACCAATGGCAGCACAGTAACTAGGAATCGGGACGTCTGACCCTGTCGTGCTCGAAAGGATGGCCTCTTTAGAAACAACGTGAAGTGCTCGGCTCATGAGAGCCACTTTGTGCAGCGTCCATTGTGACAGGCTACAGAATTCAGAGCTAAACACCGCTTGGCTAGCTGTGACTCAGTTTACCCGAGTCACACAGAGCTCCAGGCTGTGGCGATCTGTAAGCAGAGTCTGGCGGATGGTCTGGCAGGTCATCGAGGGATTTGTTCTTACTCATTTCACTTAAATGATACCCTTTTCTCTTGGTCTCAATTCAACCTCTCCACGTGCGTCCTGGGAGCTGGTAGCAGGAAAGTGTCATTTCCGTTCATGTTCCGTGCTGCTGTTTCTGAAATATAGATATAACTGAAATACGGTAAATCAACCTAACCAATTTTCATTCGAATGTCCTGACGCAGAAAATGAAAAAAAAAAAAATCTGTTTTTTCCATTTCAGCTTTCCTAGAGGTTCTGCTACGGACACCGTCATGTTGAAAGCTCACTGGAAGACAAATATCCGATGACACAGACTCTCTGCTCTTGGGAAAGCGGTAACGCTTTGTAATTAATGCTCGAGGTCTCTCCTTTGATTCAGCTTTCTTCTTAGAATGTTTTGCTGCAAAACGACCGTTTCGGTTCGTGTATTTATTTGAGACGTATTTGCCTTTAAGACTTTTGTTTGGCTGCAGTTGTACTTCCGAAGATCTCCTTAATGGTTGCCGGAAGTGTTTCTGGCCATTGTTTTGGTTGGGACCAAATTTGCATCCTGTGATGATAATCTCAATTTTGTTGAGCTCCTAAGAGCGTACGCAGAGTTGAAACTTGAAATTCCAATATAAGTGGGCAGGGTCCAAGACGAGACCAAATTGGTAGTAGAATGCCGGCATATCTAGTGAACAGTGGTATGATATCGATATCTTATCTGTTTTCAGTCCTTTCTGCAAGGTCTGGAGAACTCTGATCTCTCCTTTTACTGCCTCTATTAACTCAGGGAACTTGGGTACAACAAGTCACAGAGATCGCTGGTTCCCACTCCCATGAGGTGACATATAGTCTTGCTGGGGCAGGTGACTATGACTTGGTTTCTTTCCTTATTTGAATATACATTAGGATGTTTAAAGATGTCACATAATCAGGACAATTTGAGCAAACCAAACCCTGCTCGTTTAATGTCCACAGATACCAAGGGAAATAACCCAATCCTCAAAGACCGCTCTTACAGGAAGTTGTTTCCTGGGGCAGCTCCGGAGTTGGTAGACCTAAGATATAACCACTCCAATATCAGGTCCTTTCTGGCATTGCAGCTTTAGACCATGGGTGGGAGCTGAGAGAACCTGTTTGTAAGCACATTGAGACACCCCCAGGAAACTCCCAGGAAGGCTTTGAGAGGAGATGGAGATCAGGCAGTAGCTGCTAAAGTTGAGGGCTGTGAAGGATGGTTTACTACTTTTCATTTCACCTGGTATGTTATTGTTCAACACATCCTTTATCCGAAGGACGTCATGGCTGATGGATTCACGTGTTCATCATCATCATCGTCATCATTACCAACATTCAGATTCCTGGTTCGTTTAGCATGAAACAGAGGAATCCAGAAATCCAGAGGGGCGATGAGTCATATGAAATGGCGAAGGGCCAGGGTGATGTTCCACAGATTCCTTCTGAGAATACAGAATCATGATACTCACTTCAGTGTCGATGAGGCAGGGCCTCATTAAAGGGTGCCGTGAAGCTAGAATATTTAAAACACCGATAGAGAAATAATGTTCTGTGAAACAGACGCTCTATTTAGACTCTGTTTCAAGTGGGGCTGGGGATGGCGTAGTGGACAGATTATTAAGTACAAGGTGTTGGAATAATTGGCCATCTGTTTAGGAGGAAACGGCTAAGGTACGTTCCATTATCCTGTTCAAGTTGCCCTGGATACAGAGGTAAAGCAGACAAGACCCTCCATTCTCATGGAGGTTACCTTCTAGTGCAGAGTGACAGACGATAAGCATATGAGTTGGTGACAGGTGTTATAGAGAAAAAGGAAGCAAAGAGGGGGAGTCGGAAACCAGAGTTTGTGATTTCAGATTGGACGTTTAGGGAAGACAGCACTACAAAGATGCCATTTGGGTAAAGACTTAAATAAGACGAGGAAGTTATTCACGCATTTATGGAGGCGGCACGGTTCAGGCAGAGGTAACATACAAAGACCTGAAATTACCTACTGGTTTTTAATTCTCTACCAGGTTTTTAATAGTCTGGCTTTACGGCATGCTTGTTTGAGGGAGAGCAAGGAGCAGCGGAAATGAAGTGAGCACGGGGGAGAATAATAGGAAATGGGGTCAGGTAGCCAGGGACGGAAGCTCGATGGCCATTATAAGAACATTGGCTTTTTCAAGTTAGACAGGAAGTGGCATGATCCGATTTATATTTTAATGGGATCTCTCTAGTTTTTTGTTTTGAAGATAGAATTAGTGGAGGCAAAGTCAGGAGCAGGGAGATCAGTTAGGAGGTTGCTGCAATAATCTGACCGAAAAGGAACAATGGCTACGACCAGGGCACTAGCAGTGAAGGGGATGAGAGGTGGTCGTTTCTGAATATAGGAAAGGCAGAGTCGATAGGATTTGCCGATGGACTGGATGGTGCAGGCAAAAGAAAAACATGAGTCAAGGAGGATGTGTCAAGTAGACTCTAAAATGGCAGAGAAAAAAATCATAAAGTTTTTAAAAAGTCAACTAAGAATAAGAATTTATAACATAAATATAATCAACAAAACAGTAATATCATTAAGACATATTTTAAATGAGACATCCTAATATTTTAACTTCATAATATATCCAAACTAATAAGAAAAATCATGTAACCTCACGGATATAAACTCAATGAATATATATAAATGCAGAATACAAGCGGGCACATTACAGGGGAAAAATATAACCTATAAATACGTTCAAATATGCTCAGTCTCATTAATTTAAACACTGCTAACTCAAGCAACAACAAAATACCTTTTCCCCCTATAACTCTGAAAAGTTATTTTACTCTATAAAGTATACAGTTATCCCTATTTTATAGATTAAGAAACTGAGGTTTCAAGAACCTGAGTAAGTTGTCCACGGTCACACAGTTATTCAGTGGCAAAACCAGAATTTGAAACCAGTATATCTGCCTCCAGAGCTGGTGGTCCCAACCCCTGTACCATCGTGAGGTGGTTTGCAAGTTGCCATCATCTGCTCTCTTACACAAACTCCCACACAAGGCTACATCTTTTTGTAACTTTTTAAAAGATGACGTTATCATTTACCTGGACCTGATTTTCTTTGGACATTTTACGTGAGTTATTCTTTTAAGTCAACATCTTGATGAGATGAACCCAAGGGCCCGTAGAAAAACACCAGACGAATGTACATATAATAGGGGACCCAGAAGAAGAGAATTCGAATGAGGCACAAAAATTATTTAAAGATATAATGGCCAAAATTTTACAAAATTTGGTGAAGTTTTCTGATCCAAAAAGTTCACTGAACTACAAACAAAATAAATTCAAAGAAAGCTAAACCTAGGTATATTGTAGTCAAGCTGCTGAGAACCAAGGTTAAGAAAATATCTCGAAAGCACAAAGAGAAAGAAGATGTCACAAACATACGTTTTTTTCTCATCAGAAAACACGGAGGCCAGAAGTCAAATGTACAAAATCTTCATAATACTGAGAGAGAAACACCGCTAACCCAGAGTGCTATGTCCAGAGAAAAGGCCCTTGGGAAATCAGAAACGAAAGGAAATAGAACATTTTCAGATAACTGAAAAGTAAAGGAGGTCCCAAACAGTGACACAAGGCAAGAAAAAATAAAAAGGCGTACATGTTGAAAAGAAAGAAGCAGCACTTTATTTGCATATGATGTGACTGGTATATAGAATATAATAAGGAATCTTGTTTAAAAGCTACTAGAATTAGTGAATTTAGCAAGGTCAGAGAATATAAGATCAAAATAGAAAAATCAATTCTATTTCTATAGGCTAGTAACAAAGAGTTGGAAATTAAAATTGTAAAATTTAACATTTACAATAACTTCAAACGAGTTGAAATAGGCATAAAGTTAACACAATATATAAAATACACGAAAAAATACAAATCATTGCCGAGAGCGATTAAAGATGTAAATAATTGGTGATATATACCATGTCAATAAATTGGAAGATTTAATATTTCAAGATGGCGATTCTCCCCAAATTGATCTTCAGATTCAATGCATGCCCAATCAAAATCCCAACATTCCTTTACATAGAAATTAACAAGCTGATTCTACAAGCTATATGAAGACACAAAGGACCCAGAACAGCCAAAACAGTGCGGAATGGCGTAAGAATCGATATATAGAACAAAGCAATAAAATAGAGAACCTAGAAATAGATTCACACATACGTGTTCAACTAATTTTCAATGGGGAGGATAGTCTTTTCAACATACGGTCCTGGAGCAATGGAGTATCCATGTGCAAAGACAAATAAAAATAATCTGGATCCTTACCTCTCACCAGACTAAAAAACGAACTCAAAATCGATCATAGATTTAAACATAAAAACTAACAGAGAAGAAGCAGGAGTTTGGGGAAGGAAAGAAGTCTTCGTGATCCTGAAGTAGGCAGATTCTTTAGTAAGACACAAAAAGCATGAGCCACAAAAGAATACACTGATCATTTGGACTTCATCCAAATTTGGACTTAAAAACTTTCCCCTTCGAAGATATCATTAAGAGAATGAAAAGGCAAGTCACAGACTAGGAGGAAAAAACATCTATATATCTACATATATATATCTATATAGACAACTCTATAGATATGTATATAGCTAGATATAGATCACGAATAACAACACTCATAATACGCAAAGAACTCTCATAACTCAATAATAAGGAAGATAAACCAATGGGGGAAAATGATCAAAGATACACAATTATACACAGAGATAAAGAAACTGTCTAAAGAGCTAATGAGACCTGAAAAAGATGGTCAACGTCATTCATCATTATGGAAAGTCAAATTAAAACCACAATGAAATACCACTTCGCATCCACGCAAACGGCTAAAATCAAGGGGCCTGACAATACTGAGCATCGGGGAGAAACGGAGCAGCCGGAACTCGCTCCAGGCTGGCCTGAGCGCCATTCTCGAAAGGGCCCCGTATTTGATTCAATACTCTGCTGTCATTGTCTCGAAATTATTCATAATAATTTTACATTCGAACTAGCGTTTTGTAAGTGGAGTCCGATGAAACGATGGAAAATACGGGTGAGCAGAGGAGACACTCAGAACATGCCTGTTTGTGCTTTATCGCCCCACTGGATATGGCGTCGCAGGAGCACAGAATTCCACGTACGAGCTGAAAGCTCTTATGTTGCTACCCCAGACTGGCCATTTTGTATTCTTTTATGAGGTAGTCAGGCAGGTGTCCCACAAGAGGGGACAGAGGAGAGGCTCAGGAAAAGACAGAGTTGATTGTATTCACAGGTCCTGGAGACAGGAGGCACAAAGGGGGACATCGTGGTGGAAAGCTGGAGGTGGGTCGTAGGGAGAAGACACGGTCTGGTCGAGGAGGGGTCAAGGTATTGACTGGTATGAGGCAGGTGCCTCCTGGGAAAAACGATAATCTCCATTAATGTTTATAATGGCAGAGATGGCAGTGACTTCTACCAGACTTCCCGTTAGGCATAGGAGGGGCGGGATGTGCATTTGAAGAGAAAGCAAGAAATAAACCAGGACTGTAGGCTAAGCGAACGGTGAGTTTAGCAACGTAATGGAATCCCTACTATCAAAGGCAGAAGAGAAGCATGTCCTGTGCCCAGTTTGTGTCTTAGGAGAGGCGGTCCCTGGGCATTGTCTGGATGGAGGTCTCGGCGTCCAGGGTGAAGGTGTCTCTGGCAACAAAGTCATCGCCAATGGTGAGTCTCGGGTTGGGGCCACGATGGCATCTCCAGCAGTGAGCTCCTGGGCCAGGAGTGTACAACTGGGCATCTTCGACAGGTGGGGGCCGCTGGAGTTGAGGTGAGTCTCAACCTTTGCCAAGTTTGGTTGAAACAATGGATCGCTTGGAGGGTTTAGGCCTCTGGTTTATAACCAATGGAAGCACTAGGACCAGCGGTAATAAGATCAACAGTCACCAGAATGACTCGGCTGCGCTTGACAGGGTTTTTGTGTTTTGTTTTGGTTTTGTGGAAATTTAGGTTCGAATGGGTCCCCCATGAGATGAGCAGCTGCCTGGCCCAGGGACAGCGTCTGGGTAATGAGTCCTCAGAGATTGTGAAATCGCTAACCCAGGGACAAGCAGTCTCTCCCCAGCCATAAAGACTTTTTAGATGTCAAAACATCATAATATATGGAAAAAATATCTATGTACACATACAATATATGATGCAATTGGCATCGCAGAATACAAAGATGAAATAGCAGTAACGCTCATGCCAATAATTAATAGCATGAATAGCAAATAAAAACCAGCATGACAAGTCACGAGAGAGATTGCAGAAGAAAAAAGCGATTGATTTCCTGCTTTTCGAACAGTGGACTGCTCATGTTATTTTGCACTGGGTCCAGCAAATTGTATACCTGGCCCTGGCTTAGACGTCACTGGTAGAAATGTAAAAGGCATGAATGACTATTTGAGAAAACAATTTGGTGATTTCCTATAGAGTCAGCCAGGCACTCACCACACGACCTGTGGAGAGGAGGGGCTGAGCGACCTGTTCGATTCAAGTCTACATTAATACACTACCTAGAACAAATGGCTTGTTTCTGCAACGAATTGCTTATAAATTATACCCGAGACAACTAAACACGGGTCAAATGTAGTCAACTATTCTGGGCCCGTGACTCCTAGGAGTATAGAATCATCAAGGATTTTGTTTAAGAGTAGTATAACTAAAAGGTGGACTCAGGCTCAGATCCCTAAAGTAATAATTCACAATTAACACGAGGCCCTGTAAGTGCCTGAGATTTCGTGTTTCTCTCCAAAGGTTTGGTTTCATCCCTCGAAAGCCACTTGACTGGTACCCAATGTCCCAGCCGTGGACAAGTCTGAAAGCTTCGGGGACTGACTGCTCATTCCTCACCTGTGTAGGTGTGTGGTCCTAGACCTCAGGGCTAAGGGGACTGCCATCGGGCTCTTATTCTGAGGGCACAGCCCCATCCTGCCACGTGTGGCAGTCTCGACAGACCAAAGCGCCTCCAGTTGTGAATGCGGAGAACCAAGGTCTGTTTTCGGCAATGCCACTGTCCGTTTGGTTGACTTGGGCAAATGATTCACTTCTCTGCACTACTGTTTCTTCCCAAGTAAGCGAAAAAATTCTTAGCCAACCCTCTCTCAAGTTGGTTTGAATATCCCACGAGACAATAAGCACGCAATCTCTTTGGGCAAAAGAAAGGTCATAAGAAATTAAGATGATGTGCTGGTTATTATTTTTAGCATGCCATAGTGGGGCAGGCACACACCCCTCCCCCCTCGCTTTCGGTTCCAGACTATTGGCAATGGGAGAGGATCAAATTTGAATCATGATCAGATTTGAGGAATTACCTTTCAATAAATTGCTATTCATGAAACTAGGATCAACGTGTTTTGCAGCCATTCCAGCTTCCTGAAATCCTAGGAACTAGGAACGAATCCAGAAGAGGCACTAGATGTTATGTCAGAGATAGAATAATACAGACATCAGTATCACACCAGCGGATACTTACTGAGAACAAATAATGAGCAGAAAAGTACCTCAGTGGTGCTCAGCCCTACGGGTCACAAGCTGGACATGGGTTAGCAATAAAGTCGTCTTTTTCTTTAAGCTTGCGGCTGCAGACAATGTCGACACAATTTTGTGCAGATATTAGTGAAGCGGTGAAGGATGCTGCGACATCGTGGTGGTTATGGTGTGCCACTTGAGGGGCCTACGGCGGGGACCAGAACTGAGCGGCAGCCTCCATTCCCGGGCGCCCTGGCCCGTGACAGCCTGAGCTCCGCCGCGGTCTGCAGCTTCTCCTGCTCCAGCCTCCTCCTCCCGCTCTTCTCGGATGTCAGACCCGCATCGTAACCCGGAGGGTCTCCTCGTCCTGCTCCCTTCCCCTTTATCCTTCCCAGGTGTTTCCCCAATGAATCTGTCGTACGTATAATCCTGTCTTGGTGTCCGCTGCTCAGAGAGCCAACTGACATTATATTGAGTGTGTAAAAAGTAACACCTTTTGTCTTTAAAAGCAGGCCTGGCAACTAACTGAGTGGGAAATGTTCAGTGCAGGTTCTTGAGGGCCCGGACGATGTACTCAGAAGTCTGTCCATCTTCTCCTGGGCCTGAAATTCTATGAGTCTGTATTTGGTGCTTAAATATAACAGGTTGGACATGCCCGGTTTGTTGTTTAAGGTATTCATTCTAATATGGGAGTAAGAAATATAACCTTAAGGTATCTATTCATCTGGATGATAATGAGGAATGCCTGAATGACATCTTCCTTGCACCTGTCACCATCTCTGATCTGAAACCTGCACCCCTCTTACAGAAGCTGTTAAAATTATGGGGAAGTGAACAGAGACCAATGCTCATTAGTAACAGAAAGCTGCAGATCTGGGGCCTGAGCCCTCCCAAACCAGCTCTGGAACTGTACTGAGTCCCTGGAGCAGACGGATGAATCAGCTCAAAACTCCCCAAAGCCCTACAGAGGCAAGTAGCTGTGGCTCAGAACATTTGCCCTAAATATATAGGTTAGAAGAAGTCTTTCCCTGTATTATTGGGCTTGAGTCATCAGCTTTATAAGACCCACAGTTTGGTCTTTTTTCCACTACACTCTCCCAGGGGAATGGAAGTTACATTTATCATTTATCCCGGAGGCTGGACGGGGAGGCGTCGCAATGAAAGCTGATCGAGTCCAAGCTCAAGGAGGGATGGACGCCCTCCAGGGAGCCCGAACTCGAGTGGTGAAATCGTGTCACTTCGCAGTAAGTGAATTTGGATCGTCTCCCATTGGGGAGAATGTGAAAACGTTTGGAATTGCACGGAAGACAGATTATGGTTACGTAGGAGCATTTTCACAAGGAAACGTGAGGAGGGGTTGTGTACGAACGTACTGGGATGTAATTCTGTCTTCGAGGGAGACATACTTCAGTACAGGAAAAATACATCTGAAAGTGGTTTTTTATTTTCTAGAAGAAATGTGATTGTTAACCACTCCCCCCCCCCAAAAAAAAATAATAAGATAAGAAAAAGTATAGGGGCCAACTCAGTCTTCAGAGATTTAATGTTCAAAATGAAATGGGGGTGGGGGGGAAACTTGCTGAAAGTAATTACGGATCCCCAGATATAGTCTGGACCCAATACGCTCGTAATTGCTGAGAAGCAGCTCACGTTCTTCCTCTAGAGATTGAGGAGATGATGGCCACTGACACCCTAATCACGTCCTGTGGAACACAGAACACGTGGCCACCTCGGTGGTTAGACGGATCTGGCCTCCTGGGGAATCCTCGCCTGTGTCTGTGTTAGCTAGCCCCACCACCAAGGCCAAGGGGATGCTGACTACCTGCTTCACCTGGAGCGCTACTTCTCCAGGATCCCCGCTGCTCTGGCCAGAGCTGATTCAAGCAGAGAGATACGGGAAGATCAGAAGTTCATAAGCTCTTGTCTGGGAATAATATTCATGAAAATGCCCAAGTCAGCATTATTAACTCTGGTCCTTAACTCAGCTTCTTCAAGGTGTCTGGTTCATCTCTTTTCGGAATCTTCCGTACAATACAGACTCTGCCTTGCATCTTTCAAGAGCAGTCCTCCTCTTCATTAGGGAGACAGAAAGGATGTATTTGCGTATGGAAATTAGGGTAATTGCAAAGACATTCAAAGTCATGAAATTAGAGAAAAATATCTTTAGGAAGGAGTGAATCAGACCGAGGCACTTCCGTTTCTCCAGAACGCAGCGAAGGGGGGAGAGCCCCAGCTTCAGAGGCGAATGGCGCTGTGACTCTCTAAACGCTGCCACTTACTGTGTTAAGTAGCAATGGTACTTCGAGAAGGTCTTGGGAGGTTTAAATTATGCATTCATATTAAATATTGCAAGAAAATAACCTCATAAGAGTGAGTAAAAGATGATCAAGCACGGGTCATGACAGTGCTAGCCAAAACTATAAAAATCTGGAAAACAAGAAAACAGGGTAAAAGGCTGTCTAACATACGAGAAAGCAGCTGGGAAGATGAGTTTAGAAACGGAAGTTTGCAAGACAGCCACGCCATAAAGAACAAGTTCAAAGAACTCGGCACGGAACATAATATTCAAACGAAGAATGTTAAACTACTTGTTCCTTTCCGTATTGGAATCGCAAAGGGTGTGATCATCGCTAAAGAGGAGCTACACATAGATAACGAGCCTCTGTCTCTGTCACAGGCCTTGTTTACTGGGAAATGCATGAAAATATTAAAGAAAATACGTCTTCGTTCCCGACTTGGACACCGATTTTCAGAACCCATTAAGCTTCTCTGTCGCTTTCAGGGAACTCCCCAGGAGCACACAATCTGCTTCTGTCTCCCATGTCTATCTGGGGTGTCTTCCCCCGTTGGTCCTGCCATGTTTTGAAGGACTAAGTCAAACAAAGAATCCATGTGCTTTTTTTGTTGGTTTTTTTAATCCCTACATTTTTCATCTTCCCCTTTCTTTCCTCTTGGTTTTCCTATCTGGTCAGGCCAGGGGGAGGTAAGACTTCCTGAAGAATATTCCGTAGGAGCAATAAATGCTCACGGGAGATCGTCTAGTGCCATCCTGGGGACAAAGGGTCACACTGAGACGAGTGTGTGCGATGGATAAGGTGGTTTAAAATAAACGTCTAAGAGGCAGAACAGCGCTCCCTCCAGCACACAGGTGATTCTCCATGTGAATAGGGCTCTCCCACTGAACTAGAACTAGACACCAAATGTCTTTTTTTTTCCCCAATATTTTCACACCTTTCTTTTTCCAGTTTCATTACCATCCCTTCAGGCTATGTAAGAACTGATATGATGCTAATGATAACTGATGATAAAAATGATCACAATCCTTCCTTTACCGCTCCCCATCTTCAATGCTCTCGTCTGCCGTGTTCTGAACACACCCATTTTCCTGAAAGACGAAAAACGATCTTACCGTTCACCACTAAAAGTCATCAAGACAGCCCGATTCTGTAAGGTATCGTGAGAATTCCTTAGTGTGCTCTTTGAAGGTCTCAAATCAAACTGCTCAGTCCTACGTCCGTCCCATGACCGGCCTGTAAAAGCCATTTACCCCGAACGAGGTCACGACTTCACTAAACCCTTTCACCCTAGGTGCGAAACGCGCGCCCTGTGCGAGCATCTCACCTACCGAAATGAATATGATCGCAAATCACAAAGAAAAACGAAATGTTAGATCTAAATCTCGCAGAATCTGGCCTTGTGGTGGTTGCCCAGGCAGTATCGCCACAGAGAAACTGTGTCACGTATTCATAAACACACATCGGAGTCAGAACAGTAGTTCATTTTATCAATAGATTTTCAATTTCTAAGAATAAATATGTCTTTCCTGTGAAGACTCTGCAGCTGAATTCTCAACATCTGTAACACTACCAGGCCCCTAGCAGGTGTGAACTAAATTTTTTTTTTTTTTGAGTGAATAAACCACAGTGGAATGACAGAAAAGAATAGTTCACATACAGCTTTGTTTTAATATTTATTGGTAGAAATAGATCTTCAATGCATATTTCATGTTCGTATAAATTCTACATTCTTTTAAGTGTATTTTGTTTCATTTTATTTGGAGTTTTTGGCCTCCCAGTGAACTTAACATACTACCTATGCATTTGATTCTTTATAGATATTTTTTTAGACTTTAAAATTAAATCTCAGAATCCATGCATATCGTGTATTTTACTTAATATAATCCAAAGAATTGTTTGCACTTTCAAAAAAGTCACAAAAAAGTTGAACTCAAGTTAAGTAACCTGTATGTTCTAAAATGTCCATGTTCCATTTCTGAATAAAGAAATACTTGTTCAATATTATATATTGCTTATTGTCTAGTAAGTCAGATTGTCAGAGACGCTTCAGTAAATTACCTCTATTTTTAAATTATCTTAATGCACTTCCTCCCAGAGATGATCCTGTAAATATTAAACGTTGTGCCTTATGCAGTATTAGCCTAAAAGCTTAAATAAGAACCCAACTGGTAGTTTTTAGACGGAATTTGTTAACCTTAAAACTATATATCTATATATACATATATGGTATGTTGCATATTAAATTTAACATTTCAAGTAACTTAAATACATTTCGCAAACAGTCAGCCAAACACTCTTTCATGAGAAGATACTGTCCTTAAAAGAGAGAGTTAATGAAAGGCTGGCTTAGACACCAATGTCTGGACATAGTACTGAGCCTCTGGAATTTGAAATTCCAAGTCAAGTCAGGTGTACTATTAAGAAAAGGAAGATTGATTTTTAACCTACTGAGCTGTGCAGTGTATACAAAAGTGCTTAGCATGACAAATTACCAAAATAAAAACATCTTAAGGGTTATTTGGTTCTAGCAATATTAACTATTCTGTACTTTTGGATAATTTAACACCTGCATTTTAAATCTCACATAAATTTCTCTCTTTTCAACAAGTTAAAAATAGCACACAAAAAATAGTTCCAACTATAAGAATCTGTTCTTTTTTCATTCCGCTTAGCTCATCGCCAGTAACTCCACGAAAGAACGCCTGAAGACTCAGCTCTCCTAAGATGCGACGTTTGCACAGATCCCGTCATTTTACCCGTCGGGCGCTCCGCCGGACCCTAAGACAGGCTGCCGACAGACGGGACACGTGCAGTTCTCGGAGAGCCACCGGTCAATGCAGTGGATGTGAAACTCGTGCATGCAGGGTAAGCGCCTGAGCTTGTTTCCGGCCACGTAGTCGCTGATGCAGACGCTGCAGATCTTCCCGAGGTCGCCGTCAGCCGCATCGTGCTCGTAGTTGCGGGTGGACAGATTGTCGATCTGCTCTTTGGTTAAACCACGTACGTGATCCTCGTCATCGCCTTCATTTAGCAAAAAGAAGTGAGCAAGGCGAAGAATGGGGAGCGTTCCAGTCTCTACGAGGTTACTGGAATTTCGCGACGGCCTGCCGCCGTTTCGGGGGTGAGGCTGGGCGGCCTCGTGTTCACCGCCCCGCTCAGTGCTGTCTTCTCGGGCCCGCCTGCCCTGGGAGGAACCTTCGCGGTGCTGGCCGATGTCACCGCCTGCACCCAGGTTCCCCCGTTCTGAGTGCATCTCTGGCAAATGCTGGCCGTTTCTCTGAACCTCCGACTCGGATTCGGCCTCCATTAGGGAACTCAGCTCTCCAAATCCGGTCATGATCTGCCTTAAAATCGACCGAAGGGCCACGGACGAGGGTTCCACGAGCTCGTTCTCAGATATCCTGCGAAGAGGAACGGTGATGGTGCTGACGTAGGTTCGAATCCCCGACCGCTCCAAGTGAGAGATGGTGCGGCGAAAGCCCCCGCTGTTGCTTTGGATGGTGACGGTGTTCTCCGCCAGCCCCGCCCGGGAGCGAGTTCTGTTCGCGATGCTGTCCCGATCCCTGTTTTCTCCAGGACGAATCCTTCTCACTTGCAGGTCCAGTGTGATTGTTGGATGTCGCGCAGCATTCGAGGACCTGCTGGATTCTTCCCCTTCTTCTACTGTTATTCTCGACACCAGTCTGGAGTTGGGGAACGGGGTATATGCTGCGCCTCTGCGTGCTCTATCTTGTTCTAAAATGACTCGAGCTGGACCCCTCCTCACAGACCTGCGCACGGCTGGCTGAGCAGGTCTGCCTTCCCTCTGGGAATTACGGTAGACGGTGGTGGCACTTGGTCTCTGGAGCGGCGACCGGCTTCGGCTACTGGACGTAGACCGCAGCCGGATTGGCTCTAATCTTTGGTTTGTATTCCTCACCGTGACGTTAGTTCTAGCCCCATTTTCCCACACGTGGGCTGCTCCGAATCGCTGGCCCTCCCTGCGCCTGGGGTCACCGCCACCCGACTGGTGTGTGTGACCACTGACATCGGCGCGGGGAGCACTAGTTCTAGGAACGCCCCCTGCTCCCCCGGTTCCACTTCTTGATCTTTCCGATGCTGAGAAAGATCCTGCTACTGAATTGCGCCCCCTTGAGCCTAGCCTAGTCCTGGAGGTGTTGGAACTGCTGCCACCAAAATTCACTGAGGTCTGGCTTCTGGTCCGCCTGGCCACAGGGCTACTTGACCTTTGCTGCCTCGTTGTCGTCTGATCTCTGTTGATATCCGAAAGTGGAATGCCTGTATAATCTTCACCATGAATTTCAAATCCTCTGTTCTCATGATTTATGTGGATTTCCAGACTAAACCGAAACTCTCCACTGCTTGGGTTTGTCCGACTCACGGCTCTCCAGGTCTGGTTCCCGTGCTGTCCACTTCGAACTGCATTTCCCGTGCGACGGAAGGTGTTCAGCCACTCCAGCAGAGAATCTTCATGGGGGCCTTCCCGAGGGACTTCTGAGTCTGGAAAGCAAACCAAATCGACTTAGGATCAAGTCTTAAAATCTATTCTTAGATTTTATTGAAAGCTTGTAAGATAAAGTTTTTATTAAATTATATTTAAGAACGCATGTGCATTTGAATGAATGAAAAATGGGGAAAAATGGGAAAAAGCTGCACTTTCTAAAAGAAAGGTGTATATGATAAGCATATTATAGTATACACCTACGTATTATAAAATTTCACACAGACCTATCTATTTATTACAAAACTTTCAGTATTATTTATGCAAAGCTGGGAAGAAATCCTCACTCTTGCTTTTTATCTGCCTGTTATTGGCAAAACATTGAGGCAAACGAGAAATGTTTCTAGTACCGAAAGTATAGATTTAAATTGCTTTATTCATATGGCAATATCAACAAACTACAGTGGCAAAACTTATATAGAATTCATCTTAAATCTGTGGAATCCTTCTGATAAAGGTAATTCGATCAACATTTTGACAACTAGAGATTTTTGTAACCTTAGCAATTTTACCGTTTCTCAGGAATTGTCAAAAATGTACATCGCAAGAAATCTGGCTTTCTGAATACAATGTTAGAACTACAGTATCTGTCCTTATGTGAAACTGGGAAACTTTAGGCATGTTATTTAAGTTCTCCATAGCTGAATCCTCATCTGTAAAAGGGAGATAACAGTAGTATAAATGTCACAGAGTTATCATGAGGATAAAAAAAGATACCATATATAAAATGATTAATACAATACCTGGCACATAGGAAGCGCTCAGTAAATGTTAGCTACTGTATATAGCAAAATTCATTTTCTGTTCATTTAGAACGTAAGTTCCATGAAGACTAAGGGTTTTGTCTTATTTTATTCACTGTTAAATCCCCAACCTCTACGATGGCATCTGGTACAGACTGTCAATTAATCTGGTCGAATGACTCGATTCGGAAATAAACATGTCCCGATAAACTTCTCTGACTCTGCTACTGCGGGAAACCGAAGTTTTCCATTTTCAGTCAGTGGATTATATGAGTGCAAAACGGAATGAAAAGCATTCTAATGCACCGCACAGACTCTACAGACTTCAACCTTAAAGTTTGTTCTACTGAAAAACGAGATTGCTTTGGTTTCATTTCAAGACCGCATGCTCTCATAAAAAAAACTTTTAAAAAAGTTGACGCTAGAGCTGTCAATCAGCTGCTAGTGTCTTAAACAGCAACTTTAGCCATATTCTAATGATATAAGCTATTTTTCACGTGATGAGTACATTATCGATTAAAACGAAGGACCAGTATTACCAGTTGTACCAATATGAACAATTTACATATCTAAACATAAAGTAGAAAAAAGGTTAATACCTAATTTCCACTTTAATTTAGAAAAAGACATGAGTAAAAGACAGGTAAACATTAATCATTCTAAATGCCACTTTCTTCTCTAATTACGGATGTGGTGATAAAGGGGCGTGTCTCGGAATTCACTGTTTAACAAAATCTAACCCACACCTCTCTCGCTGTAAATGCGGTGTGATGGTCACGTGGGCAGCCTGGCAGCTAAGGCGCGGCCACAGGGCCAAGTTCTCGTCAATGGAATGGGAGCAGAGGTGGGATCTCACACTTTCGGGCTGATGCCTGGATCTCCTTCCCGCCAGCTGGAACCTAGATACGGTTGTGACTTAGCTAGATCACGTGGAGCACCGTGGAGCAGCAGCGTCCAGTAAAACTCTCTACCTCTGCCCTGTCCAATGTGGAAGCCACTGGCCACGTGTGACTACTCAGCACTTAAATGTGGCTAACGTGACTGAGGAACTGCATTTTGAATCTATTTAATTCGAAGTTCAATAGTCCCATGTAGCTAGTAGCCACTGCACTGGATAGCACACTGGATGTGCTGAGGAGCCTCGGCTGGCTGACGGGGTTCCGCCAGGGTTTCCGGAGCAAAGTTTGCCTACCTGCCCTGGACTGTTGACATGAAAGAAAAATAAACTTCTATCTTACTGAGCCATTGCCTTTTGGGGTTTTAACAGTCTTTGCCCTCACTAATTCAATGACCTTGCTATTCTATGTGAAGCTACTAGTAATGAGTGCCTCTGGGGGAGGAACGAACCGGTAAGAAGACATTCAGGTTGGCTTTATTTTTAACTCTCTACATTTCTCATCCGGTTTGAATTCTTTCCACAAGTACTTTTGTTTTTTATGAGAACTTCTTAAAACTTAGTGTTTGTTCAATAAAATGACAAAGCGAATACAAAAAGGGCAAAACAAAGCAACAAACACGTTTCTTGACTCGGTCTTTCTGTATTGCTCTGCATAAATTTTTAGAAGCTAGGTTTAGTCATATGACTTTACAACAAATAGTGTGTCCATTCTGAGATCAAAAAGAACTATGCTGGTGACTAACTCGATGATATGCTGGTTCACCCGCGAGCTCTCTGAAGGCTACCTGTGAGCACTGGCAGCCCCCGTCCTACACTGCCTGATTACACCGCTTTGCGCAGACTACGTGAGCTATCTGAGTCGTAAATCGAAACTG
Source organism: Pteropus medius (assembly GCF_902729225.1). NCBI lineage: Eukaryota > Metazoa > Chordata > Mammalia > Chiroptera > Pteropodidae > Pteropus > Pteropus medius. Next base: position 3,738,247 of record NW_024340693.1, on the reverse strand, counting down.
GAAAACATTACAAACATGTTGTACAAGATCCGGTACGTTCACTTCTGCAATCGCTCCCACCAAACCTGTTCCTTAAGAAAAGGAGTCCGCAGTACCTCTGGGGTTTGTCCCATTTCTCAAGCCAGGCTGAGACGCGAGTTGCTCCTTGACTCCATCTAACCGCCGTTGCAGTTCTTCGGATGTTATTTCTCCTAAAATAATGAAAAATTGCTCACTGAAAATAAGAACTTTAAATTACTAAGTGTTATTATGACTCATGAATGGAAAGGCTAATCTTTAGCAATCTGTAGGAGACATTCTATCCTTTTCACGTTCTGTAAATTGAAGACGGTTAAATACATTTAAATGATGTAAATACACATCATTTTGGTTGTGTTTCATTTATTAATGTTTTATACAATTATGATTTAATTCGAATAATTAATAAAGCGCTCTCGGTTGATATACTTAGGAACCCCTAAGTTATAATTCATGGATTTTTCTCATAGTTAAAAAGGAATTAAGAAGGGAGTATTCCTAGAGAAAACATCAAATCTTTATTGACTTGAATTTTATACCGATGACCCAAATAACTCATGATATAGGTCATCAACATAAAATATGCAATATACAAATATATTAATATAAGACACATAAGTTTCACTGAATTCATCTGTGAACTCAATTTGTAAAAAATTTATGGAGCACACTGAACTTTAGGGGAGTTATAAATTCAGCTAAATTATTATACCTCGAATGATACAATTGGGTTTTAAATACAGCCGTCTCCCCTTATCTGCAGGGAATATGTTCCAAGATCCTTAGTGGATGCCTGAAACTGACAGTATTGAACCCTATGTATGCTACGTATTTTCCTATACGCACACACCTATGATAGTTTAATTTACAAATTAGGCGCAGTGAAAGATTAACTTAATGGCAATAATAATAAAATAGAACAAGTATAGCAGTATATACTAATAAAAGTTACGTGAATGGAATGGCTTTGGGGCCATTATTACGTAAAATAAGGGTCACCGCACATAAGCACTGCGATGCCATGGGCCATCTGGTAACGGAGACTCAGTGACTGGCGCGTGGGCAGTGCATGCAGTCCGGAGACGCTGGACAAAGGGATGATTCAAGTCCAAGGCAGGAAGGCGCGAGATTTCATCATGGTACTCAGAACGGCATGAAATTTATTACCATGAGTAACTGAAACCGCAGAAAAGTGAAACTGCGTGGGGGGAACTACGATGTTTTTATTTGTACGAATATCGCTTAAGAGAATTAGGAGCATCTCTGTAAGTATCTGACGCTACTATGTACATTAATCTGTCAGTATAACAGTGTTCCGTGTCTGATATTCTTACCTACTTATAAAATATAGAAGCAAGCCAGTGATTTTCTATTTTATGTTAAAAAGCCCTTAGCCACAGAAACAGTACACCCTATTTTGGGAGCGAGGAAAAGGGGGTAAAAACTCCTTATTTTGAAATTCCTCCTTATAATGATGAAAAAGGGGTCTCCTCTTTCGCCCATTTCTTACCAGGGGTGCCTAAAAGATTATGGTCTCTCATCAGCCGGTAATCTTCGTCACTGAGTTCATTAATGAACTGATAATAGGCTTCTTCTCTGTGGAGACGCTCTTGCTGCCAAATTCTCTCATTCTCACGATGACGATGGTCTTGAAATGAGGTTTCCTCACCACCACCATCTGACCTAGATCTAGACTGATTCATACTGTCTTTCTGTTCAGACAATATACATAAAAACAAGGTATTAGTTATAGACTACACACACGGCTTTATGCTTTTAACATGTAGTTTTTTTCATTTTCATTTTTAAATTTTGTTCCTTACCGAATACTTCATGTGCCAAAGCTTGCAGGGAAGAACTTACATGTCAAATGGAAAACAGCTTCTAGCAGAGACAGCACAATTGGACCTAGTTCTTCGCCTAAGGCTATCGTTTAAGTCGGACTGGATTTGGTTTCACCATCCGTTTCTCATACCCGAATACCAAAGTGATTATCTCATTGTTACCCTTGACTCTCCAGTAAAGTTGGTCTAAAAGCCTTCAGCGATGTTTCAGATATCTGGGTACTTCATGTTAGCATGCAAATTTTAAGCTTGAATCATACACAGTCTTTACCTAATAAGCAAATGGCTACTGGGAGGGTATTATTTACTTTTATTTCCAGCATGGATGGGTATTCTTCTCCAAATAAAGCTCGTATATGTAATATCCCCCTCCCCACGCTGCACTTTGTTGAGGTGAAAATAGCTTAGCCTACTGTACCTGCTGAACAGACTCGGCGCTGATCTCTCCTTAAACCTGACAGGAGACCGCACTCGATGTGTGGCTCTGAGGATTAAGTGCCTCGGAGCGCTTTGTGTCTCCCCATCCCAAACCTCATCCCTAAGCCCAGAAAGGTTAGTCCCAGAGGTTTCGGGGTGCCAATGAACCTTTCTGACCCTCCCTTGGCAAATGCTATTTTTAGATTCTATTTAAATATCATTCCTAGTTTACTTTTAAACTATAAAGAAATCAAGGAAGGAAATTATTTGTTTCATAAATATTTAAGAATTTCTTAAACAGATCTATTTAGTAAGTCGTTAAAGCAACAGTTTTCACCTGGGAGTGCACATCAAACTCATTTGAGAAAATTTTAAGAAATACAGTTGCCCAGATCTCTTCCCCAATCCTAGGTCAGAATTTTCCAGGGTCGGGCCAAGTCCATCTTGAAGAGCTAAACTGGGTGTTCCGTGGATGAAATAAACTCTTCCTTGACAATTTCTGGTACGTGATGTAGCACAAGATTTAATAGAGGCTGGAGGATCAAACGAGCGATATTGCCAGTAAAGCAACTGTGGCAACTCTGACTCAGGGTTTAATAAGCAAACTACTTTAAATATAAGGTGAAATTAGTCTATAAGTCTAAAGTATTGTATGAGTAAGCAACTATCAAATTTCATGCATATTCTGATATCAAATTACAAATTCAAGGATTTTTTTTACAGTGATTATTACATCATTTTTAAAGGACAGATCTAGGAGCACTATTCGATCACAAGTAAATTAACATCCCTAGAGTCAAGATTTCTTTCCATTTTCAAAATAATCAAGACTAGACCGTCGTTAGCAAAAAGCATATTTGGTAGTAGAGCAGTAATAGGATTTTTGTATTATACAACTTAAGAATTTGAAACGTATCATAAAATGCAGCTACCCTAACAGCATCTAAAACTCAAGAGCTCCTTCTCAAAAGTAATTTTCCTGTACAATTAACCGCAAATCAAAGTGAATACCTTATTTTCCTTTCAACATGCTTTTAACATGTGCAATGGGATCCATTCTTCAATGGTTTGTGCTTTTTTTGAGAGCTGCCCATCTAAAGCGACAAAAGAGAGTTAAATTATTCAGAGTCTCTTCGAAGGCTAGGGACTGCAGGTGGTCTCCTAACTGCTGCAAAGTCAAAGCACAATCTCCAGTGGATTTTGTCAGACGCTCGCCTAGGAAATAAGATCCCCAAACAATTAGGTCAGGAAAACCTCCCGCAAGGCCCTTTCTCCCACGACGGAAACTAGGCCTTGCCGCCTACGCTGTCACTGCTCCTGGGATTCCAACTCCTCTCCCAAAGGCCTTCCTTCCTATCCCGTTCCTACTGGGATGTTGCCAGGGTCAGGTGTCTCCAGTGTACTTCTAAACCTGCACTTTCTCGCCACCCCGCCCTCCGGCCGGCTACTGGTTCCTTTCCTGGCCGTTGCGACCGAAGCTCGCGCCGGGGTACGGTCCCCACTACAATAAACCAACTGGGCTCCAGGGCCCAACCAACCTCTTCCCAACCGAGCCGCGAGTAACGCTTCCCTGGGCGACCTAGATTCCCACAGCGGAGCAGGTGACCGACGGAGCCTCCGCACCAATCAGCAGCGCGGGGAGCGCAGGGAGAGAGCAGCTGGCCAATGGGAGAAGAGACGGGGCCCCCGAGGAGGGCCGGCCGGCTCGGCGACGCCCGGAAGCGGCGGCGGAGCCCGGAGCGCTGCCCCGAGCTCGCGTCGCCGGGACCCGGGCGGTGGCCCGCGCGTCCCGGGAGCATCTGCGGCGGGCGGCGGGCCCCTCGGGCCCCAGACGCCGGGGGCGGGAGCGGGAGGGGCCGCCGCGCCCTGCGATCGTCTCCTGCGGAGCGCGGCCGGAAGGGCTCCCGCAGCTGGCGATCGCGCGGCGGGAGGGGCTGCGGCGCGGGGCGCGGCTGGCCTCCGACCCGCTCCCGCGGCCGCGCCGCCGCCTCAGTGGCGGAGAGCCGCGGTGCCGCGCGCAACTGCGTCCGGCCGGAGCCGGGAGCCGGCGCGCCGCGTTCCGCCCTCCGCGCCGGGGCCTCCCGCCCGCGCCCGGGAGGGACCCGCACCTGCGCTGCGCTGCGGCGTCGCCTGTTTGCCGAGCCTGGCTACAGAGTGCGACCCGGCAGTCGCGGCCTCCGTCTCTCTGTCCCGCCGTCGCGTAGCTCAGCAGCCAGGCGCTTTCTCCTCCTGCTCACCGGCCCCTGGAAGTGACAAACCCTAACCGAGCCGCAGTGCTGCTATTCGTGCTGCTTCGCGTTCCCGCGGGGAAGGCGCTTTGCAACCCCCACGGTCACGTCTCTGCTACTGTGTCTGAGATGAGACGCTTTAGCAAACTCAGCATCGGTTAAGCCCTTGACTAGGGCTCTGCCCGGTCTGGTTCTAGGCGACTGTCCTGCCATCCTGCCGTCCAGAAGACGATCGCTGCACGCAGCTCACACTGCGTTATTCTCCATTCGTTCGTTCGTTCGTTCCTTCCTTCCTTCCTGGAATGAGGAGCTGCCCTATCCCCACCATTATGCTTGAGCGCCCGAGTAACACGCAGATGTAGTGTTTAGCATCGATGCAGGAGGGATAGATGGACAAGTAAAACAGAAATCAGCACGTTGTTATAGATACTAAAATGGAAATATAAAACGCAAGGCAGCAAGCCCCTTCGAACATTCTTGCCGCATACCTCTACAGACTGATCTCTCCTTGGCATCAGGAAACTACCCGAAGTTCCTCAACAACCACAGAGCAATTCCAAAGCAACCCCGAACCCCGCTTTTACCTAATTTCCTTCATCTCCCGGGACCGAGCTCACCCCTCTTTTACAAGGAATTTTTTATTTTTATTTTTCTGAATCCTCTGAAGTGACACCCTCACCCTGCCCTCCAGCCCAACATCTACGTATAAAACTAGGAAGATGTCCCTTTGGGGCTCCCGTAGGTCCCTCTGTATAACTCTATTTTACCACATTCATTTACTTAAATACTGATTCCCCCATGTATTAGGTGCTAGTGATAACAGCAGAGAATAAGACAGTCAAGGTCTTTCCCTGCTTTTCAGCGGAATGGGCAATGAGCAAGGACTTATCATGATTTTCTGTTCATTTATAAGTCTCCCCATTTAAGTATCCAAACTCCTGAAGTTCGAACAAATGGTTTTATTCATTCTTATAGTCCCAGAACTTAGCACAGCACCTGGCACGACATTCTCCTCAGCCTACTGCATGGATGAGCAGAGAAAAATGCAAAGATTTGCCAACAGGATTTACGCCTGTTAGTACAATGACCTCGGAAGAGTGTAATATTCCATCAAATGCAAATAGTTTTTAAACATCAAACCAAAACGGAAGTATATATCCTAAGAGTTAAAAAAATGCAAACTCCAATCAAGCGAGTTTCCCGGTGGGAAGCTGTAGATTTTTGTGAGCAGATAGGTAACATATGTAACTTGAATCCAACATCTCGATTCAGTTCTTGAAGTCCAAAGACTAGAAAAGGAGACCAGATATGTTAATTGGGACAGAGGGATGGTGCATTCTGGATATTTCCAGGTCTCATTACCTGCCAAAATCTCTGCTCTAATTAATCTCTGTTTACTGGAATTACGGCACCTGGCCTTTTTAGTGTGTATGCGTCTTTTAACTCCAGGACTTGTTACAACTAAAATTTTTAAAATGTAAAAAGAATTAAAAATATAACATCGAAAGGATCATCTTTAGAGTTGATGTTTTTATCTTCTTATGTTTAAGTGATTCTGGCATCTTAGAATTGCAGCCTTAAATAAAATTTTAAATGCAAAACTGAACGGGTGATTTAGATTTCTAAGTTCAAGTCGAAATCTTACTAGTTTATCAACGGTAAACAGAACAGCTAAAAGAAATTTAGGCCAATCATATTATGTTATATGATTAATTTAAAAATTATCATTTAAGGATTCAAAAAGGTATTACGTCCAACATTTGAAGTACTTATTAATGAAATATTAAATTTATAAATACAGTTTAAAATGTTTACTTGAAGATGATTAAATAAGTATGTGAATGAGATCTGAAGTTTGTCAGAGGTTAATTCCAAGTTTGCTACACTTAGCACTAGACTAATAAGAGCTGTAAACTAAAAAAAGCCCAAGGTTTAACTAGGGCATTGAATTTGGAACTCGATAAAGTGCATGTTAACTGTTAAAAGTAAGGATTTTTGCTAACGAGTATTTTATTTCCTCTTAAAATATATTTTAACAGCTTTAGCGAGCTATAATTCTCATACCATAAAGTTCACCTATTTAAAGTGTACAATTCGGTGATTATTAGTATGGTTAGTATAGCCATCATCACAATCTAATTTGAGAACACTGTCGTCACCCCAAGAAGAAATCTCATACCCCATCACATCCCACGCCACCACCAGGTAACGACTAATGTACTTTCCGCCTCTATGGATTTGCCTATTCTAGACATTTCATATAAATGGTTTCATACAATATGTAGCCTTTTATGCCTGGCTTCTTTCACTTAGCGTGCTGTTTTCAAAGGTCATTCATGTTGTAGCATCTCAGTATTTCATTCCCAGAGAAACTTCTGAATCGTCTTTGGCATATAGAAACCACCTTCGAGGATACGCCATGTTATGGGCTGAATTATATCTCCCTACTCCAAAATTCATATTTCGAAATCTCAAACCCCAGTATCTCAGAATGTGACTTAGTTTCAAGATAGGGCCTTTCAAGTGTTAATTAAGTTAA